>NW_019385883.1:58289-92638 GCF_000671375.1 Centruroides sculpturatus | reverse complement strand
TATATATATAATTATATTTTTAAATTTTTGAGAGTCACAATGCTTACTAATAATTGATTAAGAGGAAACAATCTGAAAGGAATTGATGATAATGGTCCTGACTTGATTCAAATCTGTCCCATAGCAGCAGATTGATACTTTAATTTTCAACTCTATAGCCAACATAATAGTATTGTATTGTACATTAATATGGATAAACAACAGAAAAGAAAGTAAAATGATGAGAAAGAAATAACAGAATATGATGTTTCTTGACATCTAATATTTTCAAAAATTGATGGATTTCTTAATCACTTAATTTTATATTTTCAATATTTAATACAGATGTCATTATTGAAGTAAAGTTATACTTTTGTACTTTGTATCAATAGTTCTATTTTATCAGTTTTCAAATAAACAATACAAATTTTTCAGCATATACTTAGTAGTGGATTTAGTAAAATTAACACCAACTGTTATCTAATTGTCGTTGTAATGAAAACATTAATTTTGAGTTTGAAACAAGTTTTAAAAACAAAAATTAACTCAAGCTGAGATAATACAACTGTCTGATAACATGTCTATTTCTATGTGACTGCATGCTGCATGTTTGTGTCTACATTTATCTGTGTCTTTGTTTCAATGTGAAACCAAAGATTTAAAAAAGTGAAGACAATAAACTTCTTAAAGCACCTGATAATAAGTGGAATAAACAGAGGAAGTATAAAATAGGAGTTTAATTTCTCATTAAAAATTTTTAATGAAAAAAATCATTTAATTAAAAGCATTTCCTACATTTTTTTTCATCTTTTGTTTCTTCATATAACGGAGATGCTTTATTCAAAGTTAGACATTGTTTATTCATAGAGTTTGTTTAGACTATATTATCTGGTGATTAAAATTTCTGATATATTATCTAATAATGTCTATATATATATTAGCCATAATAAATTTTTATACATTCTTTTGATAAGAAATTGCCAGGACAAAAATTTTCTTAAATTTTGTGAATTTTATATATTCTTGATGATAGTTGATTATCTAATACTTCATTTTAATTAAAACTGTAATGAAAACATTTTATAAATTGGAATTTATATTACATAGAAAAAATAAAAATGATAATTATTTAATTTTACTTATTAATTAATTAAAAAATTAATTTTATAAATATTGCTAGTTTGTGATTATGTGATCAAAAATTACAACTGAATAAAACTCTTATTCACATTTAAGGACAAGCAGCTATAATTACAGATAATTTTTTATTACATTGTGGTTAAAATATAATTTCGGAATTCTTTTGTATTTTCAATTCTATTTTTGGATATTTTTGGATAGTAATGTGTAAAATCTTATATTCATAAGACATCACAACTGTTTTCATCATACATCACATTTATGATTAAGCCACACTTAATGTTATCATGTTAAACAGCAGACTGACAAAGAATATTTGTAAAACAAATCATACTTTAGAATGGTTTTACAATAATACTAATAAATTTAATCATCATTGCATGGGTTGAATACAAAAAAGAAGTTGGTTTTTAAACACTTATATTTATCTTGCTTTGTGCCATGTCCTGAAATCTTGCAATTCAAATTTCATTGACTACTAATTAAGATAGGTATGCCCTCAAAGTTTCATCCTAAGTCTAAAGACAATGCACTTTAATGATGTTTTAGGGGAGTGGTCCTATACTGAGGTCCAAAAAAAAAAAAAAAAAAAAAAAGGATAAATTTATGAGTATTTTAGATGTTATCTTTGTCAGCAAAATTTACAATATTTTCTTTCTTCTTAGATAACATATCAGCCAAAAGAGTAACTTACAAAATAAATATTTCTCAAAATCTTAAAGCAAAATTACATTTTTAAACAAAAATGTGTCGTAAATTTTCAACTGGTGCCTTATTTTACATTTTTAAAGTCATCAAAAACAACCTCAAAATGGCAAAAAAATCGTGATGATGATGTTGTTGTTGTTATTTAATAGATCTGAACATAGATCACTGGTTGTTCATATTTTTAAAGTTGCAATAAACACTGTATATGTTATTTTTTACTGCACAAAAAAATAAAAATCACCACATTTCAAAAAACTTAAGCCACATGCTTCATCTTCTGCTTTAACATTTTTTCTATATTATTTTTTCCTTTTTTCAAAATTTTTTTTTNGGTTTTTAAACACTTATATTTATCTTGCTTTGTGCCATGTCCTGAAATCTTGCAATTCAAATTTCATTGACTACTAATTAAGATAGGTATGCCCTCAAAGTTTCATCCTAAGTCTAAAGACAATGCACTTTAATGATGTTTTAGGGGAGTGGTCCTATACCACAAACCTCCCACCCCGAAACCAATAAATACAGTATAACCAAACGTAGAATTTAAATCTGTGTGTGTGTGTGTGTGTGTGTGTATGGTGCACTCCACCATATACATTATAGCAATGTATATGGTGGAGTGCCCACCCCCAATCTTAAAAAAAATAACCAATAAAATAAATTTTTGAAATATATTAAAATTATTTCTATCACATAAGACTCTTGAAAAGTAGTATTATTGATATTCATAGTTCTACAGACATTCTGTGAAAATCGCCACTTATTTGCAAACATATCTTTTCAATAGAAACTATAATACAGACTAGAGAGAATTAGAACAAAAAAATTACAATTTTTACTGTAATAGTTTTTAATAAGCATAATGTCAGTGAAATTTCTACATCAGGATCAAAGAATCTACTTCTATTTTCTACTTCTATTGATATATCTAGGAAGTGTCTCTTTTAATCATTCTGTTGTTCTAGCTCAAGCTCTAGGCCATACTTGTTATCGTTGATGTCTCTGAGAAATTGTTGTATGTCTGGTTTTTCTTTCCATATGATCAAGAAGTCATTGAAATATTTATTTATCTATTTTTTATTTTTATGTGTATAGTTAGTGTATGCATATATTTGTACATTTTCAGCCTGTAGATTCTATTTATCTATTTCTGGACTTGTGCAATAGACGCTGAGAAAACTTTTAAAGTTAAAAATATTCTATAATTAGTTTTGTTCGTCATAAATCAAAAAATTGTTTGATCCTAATGAAGGTAATTAATTGACCAAAAACGTTAGATTACATTAATAAATTAGACTGTATGTTAAAGGTTGGTAAAGTGTAGTTATTTTTGAAAGTGCAGTTTCAGAAGAGTCTAGAATGAACTATTTTGGTCATTAAAAAAAAAAATTGTGGCCTTCTACAAATTTTTAAATACAATGGAACAGGCTTGTAGGAAAGTACATAAATATCAATTAAGATAAATTTCTCAAAAACATAAAGAAAGAAAAAAAAAATGGAATTCAATCATGTTACCAATCCAAACACAAATGTTTCTACAAAGGCTTTGCACAGATAGAATAATACCATAAATTACAATAACAGAGTTAAAACTTACAAAATCTCACCTATATAATATATAATAGAAATTAGTATTATATAGTTGGAAGGTATTCAACTAAACACAAACAAAACCTTGAAAAGTATTCAACTTATCACAGATATGTAATTGTTAATTTTTACATATATTTTTTAATTTAAAGTCAAACACAGAAAGTTTTACTACTAGTATAATATTTTAATGAAATAAAATTATAATGAATTAAGAAAAATAATTTATCATCTTTTGGATTTAATAAATGTTATATATTATTTAAGTCTTCCCAATAATTATTGAAAACATTTTAAATAGTTTCTGCAGTAGACCCAGTACATAATGAGGCAAGTTAGCATAATGAGAGATGAAACAGAATTGTATAACATCTGTATGAATTATCAACTATGGATTTGAATTTAAATCTAAATCTCCTTTAATGTAGACTGGCATTTTACCACAAGCATCTGACAAACTTGATTTTAGAAAATTAATTATAAAATATTGAAGTGTTTTGTTTGACATTATAAGTTTTGTAGTATGAAAATGAATGTATCAATGGCTTATGGAATAATTAGGAAAGCAGAATGACATAAAGAATTACTACTGTTTATATGTTTTGAAGTAGAAGTTTGTGAAATCAAAAAATAATAAACAGTTCAAAATCTGAAATATATAATACAGTAAGACCCTGCTTAACACTGATTCAATATAACGCGGTCTGCTCGAAGCCTAAAAAAAGCTAAAAATTTACACTGATTCAAATTATTGCAGCATTTCATTGATTCGATAATACAATTATTTATGAACAAAAACCAATCAGCAAAAGGTGGCAATTCATTGTAGTGCTTTACTTCCCTTAAACTATGTTTGTTCGATGCAATTTTGGAAAAAATATATCATCATGGATGCCATAGAAAATATCAACTTTACTTGGCAAAAATTAACTGATAAATGCATGAACAAAGTGTAAAAGAAGTAATGGCTAAAGGTATCTTGGATTCTCAAGAAAAAGAGCCTATCGCTATGTTGTTAGGTTGACCAAATTGAAGTAACACTGTCTTTTGAAGTAAAATTAATAACATACAATTATAAGTTTATAATATAAATTAACAAAAAACTACAAAAGCTTTACAAAAACAAGCAATTATTTATTGTGACATCATCACAATGCTGGACTTCAATTTTTAATTTATTTCATTTAAAATATATGCTCTCCACTTGAAATTAGTACTGTAGTGTCTTGTCCCCTGTACATCATACTTTTCCATTAGTAATGGAGTTGTGCAGTCATCTACCTTACTCCTTTGAGGAGAAAAGTTTTGAATTGAAATAATATGACTTCGTAATATGACAATCAGAAGTTCATATATAGTTAGTTAATCAGAGCCTCCTGCCCCTAAGGTTTCCATATCTAGTTTTGTCTTTCATCTATCTAACTCTGTTCTTGAGATTAAGGAAAGACAGATAGACAAATGAATGACAGTGGGAATTTATAGGTCTACAATTTTTCAAATTGCAGTTTAATTTCTTCAGGTTAAACTATATTTTTACCTGAAGAATATAAGTTGGTTTATCAAAAGTACTTCTAGTTTTTTGGTTAATTATTTTACATTTGTGTACAATGTTACATTTAACACCTGATCTTATTGTTCCTTACTGTTTTAAGTTTTTAGTGCATGTTGTTATTATTCAGTATAGTACAACAGCAGCTGCTACAAATATATGTCGTGTTTGAATAAAATTAATTATATTATTAATTTTCAACATGTCTATTCTTCTTTTTTTAAGCATTTCTGGAGATAAAAACATCATCAATATAATATAATAATAAAAATTACAGAACGCTTCATATAATTATTGAGATTAAATGAGAAAAATCCTAAAAAATTTTCTCATTTAATATTAACAATTATACACAATTCAATGAAACATAATAAAAAAATTAAAATTATTGATTAGGGGCTATCCATAAATGACGTCCATACTGGAAGGGAAAAAAGGAATTATGGCAAGTTGAACAAAGTAAGACAAAAGGGAGATGAACTTCAATGGACGTTCATCTTATTTCATTAAATTTTATACAGTTTATATATTTTATTATTCATAAAGAGATTAAGATTTTATGGAGTTGAGTTTTGTTGGATGACCAAAGAAGAGAGGGGTTATGGAAACTTGGATAAACTGGGACAATAGGAGATGGGGAGTAAAAGTTTCAAGAAAAATGTAAACATAATTTATGGACAGCCCTTCAGTTGAGAAAGCCTTAAGTTTAAAGAAAGGAAAAAATAATTATATACATTATTCTCAATATATTTTAATTTGTATTTGGAAATGGTGTATATTTATTAAGATTAAAAGACTGAAAATAAAATTATTTCTAGATCAACAATAAAAACTCTGTATTGATTGAATAATAATAATAAATATTGAATACATGCCACTTTGTTAGGAAATTCCTGAATACAGACACTGACACTTATTTAATTTTAGTTTTTGGTTGCTATGCCTTGACTCTGGTCTGGTATAGTACATAACCACTGGCGTGAATCGAGTATAATCTGCTAAATACTGTATAATAATAATAACTCTCCCATGGTCACTACCTGGTCACGGTGGAAGAGCTCAGTAATTTTACTGAACCATAGGGCAATGCAGGATGGAGCACAAGCTCCTGGTAGGGACACCCATGCCAGTAAGGTCTATGTGGAAGAAATGAAGCTAAGAGTGACCATCACATCCACATTCTGTGGAGATATTTACCATTGTAGTAATCAGGTTTAACCAGCTCGGACATCATCCGAGTTAACAAGATTCACATTTGCGGGTTAGGCAGAGACTCACGTTCGAAAAATAGGCAACAGTCTCCTTTGGCTATCTCTGGTAAAAGCAGCGCCAGCCCAAGCACGGCTACTGCAATGCCCTCAATAGATGTGAGGAACCAACCTAGACCTGATGTTTCTGTGACAATGCATCCACAAACCACAAAGACTGAAAAATGGATGAAATAGACAATGGAAATGAACGAGTTTATCATCTGTACTTACTACACCATCACAAAACTTGAAACAGACATCACAGTGTACAGACAACAACTACATCATAGATTTACACAATATCCTCACCTCACTATCACCGAAGGCCATTACATTGAATACACACGATATTGTTAAGAAATTCTTGAATACAAACACTGACATATTTAATTTTTGTCTTGTTTTGGTTCCTACACCTTGACTCTGTGGCATAGTACACAGCCAAAGGTGTCAACCGAGTATAACTCACTAAACCCAATGTAATAATAATAATACAAGTACTTTAAATAAAAGAATTTACATTTTTATGAAAAATTATTATTCTCATTACATCAAGATTTAACATGATTTACCTGAATGCTGCATTCTAATAAACAAACTGTAATGTTTCAATTTACTTATATCTCAGGTGACAAGTCAATGTTTGTTTGTTTTATTGCTAAATCAGCTCTTAATATCTCCAAACTTAACCATGAAACTGGAATCAAAATTAGCTCAGCATATAAATTTTACATTTAACTGTCATTGGAAATCTAGGGCAAATGGTTACCTTATCCTATAATCCTTTATACTTATATTTCTTATAATACATTAAGAATTATTTATTGTATATTTATTCACTATAATCAAATGCTTTGCTCTAATTGTATTTTTATGTTTTTTATGGTCTATAAATACACTTAAGAGACCAATCAGAGTTAACAATTAACCACGTTGACTTGATCATGTAATTGATTAATTCGCGTTTTAATACGATTAAATTTTGTTAAAAAAAAAAATATATACTCCACCGTTAAAGATTTTTCTCTTCTGCATGTTAATCGCAATTAAAACAGCGAAATTGATGCTTTAATTTGTTGTGTGTTTATAATTTCAAACCATTCTTGACAACGCGGAAGACGCCATTTTCTCGTAGTAACGACGTGACCGGAAGCCACGTGACTGCTTCACGTTTACACTAAAATACGCCAACTGTATTCAAATTTAACTATGAAATTAATATTTAGGTATTTATTATATAAATAAGTTAATGTTTACGAAAGTATTTGACGCCAGAGAAGTGTATCACGTGACTAATGCATCAGGTAGTCTTCCGACAATTGGCAGTTGTGACGTAACGACACATTCCGCGAAAATAAATAAGTCGCATAATATCGTGGATTGATCAAAATTAAGCGTTTTAAATTGCAATTCCTCACCACGTGGCCACTCGGTTGAACATTTTGAATAAAGAATATTAATATTTTCGCAAAGTTTGCGTTTTTTTGGAGGAAAAACATTTATAATGGAAATTATAGTTATTAATTTCTTGTAAGAATGTGTTAAGAGATTAATTTATAACCGATTATTATTTTGTTTTACGAAATTTCTGCTGTCACTTTGTTTTATAATATTCACGAATCATCGTATAATACATTAAAAACAAACCTCTCATTTCTACCTGATCAGACATACCGCGAAATAATTAGCGCCCCCTTATGCATTTTAATAATGCGATATTAATTTAATTAAATCGAATTTGGTACGGTCTAGAATAATTAATACACGGCGTGGATTAACTAAAATTAATTTAACATTGAAATAATAAACCGACGCTTCATTTGGGATCGAGCATATATTACGTAATAAACGTTTCGATAGGGCGGCGTCACGATCGTCCAGTCGGCGAAATTGCCGTGAGTACGCTACCACGTGTGTATTATTTGACATTAGAGAGGTTGCGGCCGACGTTTTCAACGCAGAAACGTGTACGTCGGACGTTCAGCTCCGCCTTCCTGTAAGCCTAGAGGTTTGACAATGGCGTTTGGAACGTCAGTGGAATCATGCTCGACGTTCCAAACGCCATTGTCAAACCTCTAGGCTTACAGGAAGGCGGCGCTGAACGTCCGACGTACATGTTTTCGCGTTGAAAACGTCGGCCGCAACCTCTCTATTAAGGCCTACCCAAAATCAAAGTATCTTATGGTTCTGTCAATTTTGCTATAACTGCAATGTCTAAGATATAACTGCAATGTCTAAGATATGGATTGCATGCAATAGTGAACGAAAGCGTACATCCGGTCTAAGGCATTTTACAATAATACAGAAAATTCATACTAAAAAATACCACTGTGATGCTGCAAACAAGAAACATTTTATTTGTACAAGATACTCATTCTACACAGAGACTAGCGATGAAGGACATGGTATTCAACGTGGTCCTGCTTCCGAAGGTGTAAAACTAAAAGAATAAAGAAGTTCTAACATGGTCACAAACTTCTTGCGCTTTGATAGCTCCACTCATAAATCTGCTCAAGATTGTTGTAGGAGCCAAGATCTCCGGAAACTCGAATAAGCAGCACAGTTAATTGAAACGATTTCGTACGTTGTTATTGAAATGGGAATGAGAAATACAACTGATCTATGGTGGATATTATCACTTTAATTGTCATGATTAAATATTAATAAACAGTAAGTTTTGCACTTACAACAACTTAGAAATTCATGAAATATTTTTAAAAATACTGTTTTTGTTATAATAATTTGTTGTAGAGAAGTATTGTAGTCCAAATGATAGAGCCTTCTGCAATTATATAAAAAAAAATGACTATTAATCAGTTATAATCATCTGCAAATGGTGAATTCGATAGTGAAACGCAAAAAATAGGTTACTTGCCGCTATCTTAAATTACTGTATAGATAAACTTTCGTAAATTTCACTGATAAATTTTGTCAATTTTGTAAATTATAAGAAATATGGTTGCTTCTACGATATATTTCAATGTATTTATGAAATAACTTTTGTCTTTGTGTAATTTCATTCCCGATTTCCTCGTACTTGATGAAAATACTTATACACATTATGAATACATAAAATTTGCAATTTAATCAAATTGTACTAATTGATTAGTTGTTTTTTAAGTGTATATTTGTAAATGTAATGTATGATCATGTATTTTTTAAGTCATAACCGTTAATATAGATATGAATACTTTTATATTAATGAATGAGCAAAGACGAATATTCTTTTTTATGTCTTCGTTGTACTTAAAATTATGCTAACGTTAATATATTAAGGAAGGCCAGACAGCCGGACGACAGTGGGCATATATAGATTTACAATGGGTTGGAATTGCAGCCCAACAACAATATAGAAACAACAGTTTCAGAAGATTCTACCATAGCTCGATTTAAGTCGAATCCTACTCAAATCGAAATGGTTTATGAGCGTCTTCGAACATCCTAACTCTATAAGAAAATGGATTACACCTCGTCTCTGTGGGCATGAGTGAAAGACTACAGACAAAAATCAAAATGGTCCGCTTCTATAGACACTTCGAAATCGAAATTCTGTCAAAATATCGATATTTTTAGCATTAAACTGAGACGCAACGCAACAATAGAATTTCGACAATTGTCTGTTGCTTTGTTCGAATGCGTTTGTTTCGAGTGTTTTCGGAGTTTTGCTGCAGTTTTTGCGATAATTTTAAGTAAGTTTAGTCCCTGACCGTTCTACATTTAGGTATTTTTAACATTGCTAGGTACTAAATCACAATTAGCAGCGATAATTTTGCCACAACGAATATTCCATTACAACTTTATATTCATTTTTGTTTAGAATTTTTCTTATACTTAAAACGGTCATTTTCTAAATCTTTCTGTCGTATTTACATTATGATTTTTTAATATTCTCTTAATTTAACGTTCGTTCTACAATATTTAATACTCGGTTTTTATTGTTTGCAGGATGGATAATTTTAAAGCGCTAAAGAATTGGAATATTTCTAAGGGAGAGAGTGCGGAGGAAAGCTCCTCGACATCAGGATCGTCGTCCTCTTCGATTCGAGTGATTCGCGTGCGTCCGAAAGAAGTGCTGGAGGGTGCGAAGGAACCCGACAAGAAACGAGTGATTGTCACCATTCCCGATGAGAGCACCTCGTCTGTCATCGACTACCTGGAACAGAGATATCCAGAAGTTCCGGAATGGTCGGTGCAGAGAGAGGCACGCGAGGAACGAGTCGAAGGGGAGTGTAAATCGATCCTGAAAAAGAGGAAAAAGAAGCCTTGGTGGAAGAAGATTTTCTTCTTCTGGAAGAAATAAATCTCCGAGGTCTTCTCACCGGATGTGACTTTTCCCCCGATTGTGACTTTTTTACCCGGATATGGACTTTTACCTGGCTATGACCTAATGACCGGACTCGACTTTATTCATCGGATGTGACTTTTAATGGCGGTTTGGCGTCTTCCCTTTCCTGCTGGGAATTTTTGGAATGATACATGTCCTTCGTCATCGCTTACGAGGGACGTGTTCTTCCACTTCAGTTAATTAAAGTCGACGGTGACAACTTAGCACCGTCTTTGGTCGTTTGAAATCTCTCAACTGACGATGAAATTCTGACCGGAAAATAATGGATTTTCGCCAGCAACGTGCGTGTCAACACTGGACACCCGAATGAAAACAAAAGGGAACTATCGCAGTTAGCATATGTCTAAGCCACGATTATAATTATGTCGAACAATTAAACGTGTATATAAACTTTTACTTAATAAAACTTTTTACATTTATATTCATTGATTACGTGTATCTGTTTAAATATTATATCTGCACATTTTATTTCTGGACTAATTTATAATTAAAGTTGAAATAATCTTTCTAACAATTAAACCGAAAGGCAGAACAGAAGAAAATGTACACGATTCATAACGAAAGAGAAATATAAAAAGTCATTTTAAAAACTTGCGAATTTCTATCGATACAAAAGCACGAAATAAAATGCTATAAAACAGAGATTATTAAACTGAAGTGTGTCTCTGCGGGGACTTTGTTAAGAATAATTCTCGAACTTAATATCAACTTTATAACAGAAAAGTTCTCAATAAATGAAATTATAAAGACAATTTGTTGAGGTGTTTTAGCTTAACGCAACAAACAGGCAAACTTTAATTAATTAAAATCACGAAACATCATCAGCATTAAAACCTAATAACTTTGCTATGTTACAATTACCGCGATTTAAACATTTATTTGATTTGTTTATGAAAAAAGGTAAAGTATAAAACGTTAAAGTATAAAAAGGTATAAAGGTATAAAGGTAAAGTATAAAAACACCAAAAACCTGTAAGTTTTGTTCGTGTGAAATATCGTAAGTTCTCGTTCGAGAAATATTTAAACACAGAAACGAAAAAACGATATTATTTCTTTATAAACCATTTATTTTCAAAATTCTTAAAGTTGCAATTAAAAAAATAACCAGCACTTATTTATTGTGACACGGTCACAATGTCGGGCGGCAATTTATTAATCATACTTTTAATTTAATTTAAAATATATGCCGTTTACCTCGAATTACTACTGTAGTGTCTCGCCCCCGTACATCATACTTTTCCTATCAGCAATAGAGTCGTGCCTGTCATCTATTTAACTCCTTTCAGGGGAAATGTTTTGAATGGAAATAACGTAACTTCCGCCTTGCATCGAACGTTCATATATACTCCTAATCTTTTCATATCTGATCTCGACTTTCATCTACCTAACTGCGTTCTCGAGATTAACAAGAAATTTAATAAGTATTTTTTTACTTAAGAGTAAAAGTATTTAATAAATTGTTTCATGTGTATATGATTTAAAAACTTGGTTCCGTGTTTTTTTATTATTATTTGTTTACGACAACACGACACACTTGCTATCTGCCGAAAAGGATGCCTTCCGAGAAAACATTGTGGATAACTGGCCTCTATATTAGAACCAGTTCAGAGTTTATCTTTTTCCACTTGTCAACACCGTTGCTCAGTATAATTCTTCTGGAAAAAGAATAAATTCCACATATTTATAGAATTTGGGCTCTCTAAGCTAGATTCCATATATGTAACTATGCAAATCTTATGCCTCGTAAATTGTATGTCTCATAAAGGCCTCGAATCTAGTGGCTTTCAGGGAATTTAAGTTTGCTATCAATTTGACGAGAGTACTGTACATGATAAGTGGTAATTTCTTTGCAAATAAAACTCACACGGATATTCAATATTCTATTTGCTACTTTTCATACATTATAGTATTAATGCAAGTATAACATACACGTTTAATTCATTAAAATTTTTTACATTGCTTATCTTTGTTCTTTGTTGTTGTTAGGTGGCGTGTACAGTACGTAGCATCCAGTGTCGAAAATTCTCAGATAATCAAGTCTTCCTACTGGTCTACCATACCATAATTCATAAGGAACTTGTTCTGAACTGAAGATTTTCCAGTGCGATTCGAAAGATATACGGCAGTTGTTGCATGCTTCTGCCCACAATCCGTTCGGTAATTTGATTGGATTCAACATAGAACGTGCTGTTTCCATAACGGTACGATTTTCGCGTTCATCTGCACCATTTTGATCAGGTGTATAAGGTGGAGGAATCCATTGTTCTATCCCTCTGTTTGTGAGCAATTCAGCAACTCTGTTGTTGACAAATTCTCTACCTCCATTACATCTGAATTATTTGACAACATGTCCATTTGTTCTAGTTTCATTTAAAAATTGCTCAAGCACATCACATACTTCGCTATTTTGTTTCAAAAAGAAAATTCGTCGAAACTTACTGAAGTCATCCTTGAAACATACCTAGTAACGTGCTTCTCCTAAAGATTCGGTGGACATTGGTCCATTCATATCTGAATGGATCAATTTGCCAGTAACTGTTGGACGATTCATTCTTTGCTTAAATGGTAGTCTATGCATTTTTCCCAAAGCACATCCATCACAGAATTCTTCTTTGCTGTTCATTTGCTTCAAAACATCCTTTACGTACTGTTTACTTTGATGACCAAACATTTCATGGTACTGTACACTTGTGGAGTATCAGACGATGTCATCAAATTCACCCGAATGTTTTTATGTGGTTTTTCAACACGTATATCGAGCATGTACAGACCATTTTTCATGTAACCAGTCATAACAGTGTTCTCACCGATTTTGACTCGAATTTTAACACTTCTGTCATGGATACTATCCTGTGGCCGTTCGATGCTGCTGCTTTGACGGAAAACAAGTGGACACTTGCATCAGGGACATACAAAACATTTTTCATTTCAGCATTATACCAGATATTGTTTAGTCAAACTTGAATCCTTACTGTTCTTTGACCATGCACATACATACATCACATTTTGTTTTCCGAGTGAGATTACTTCAGGAACAGCAAATTCTCTATACGAGACGAAGTACAGTATTGTTTGTTCGGGGTAATATGCTTTGTTGCGTCATTATCACAATACCATTTATTTGCATCAATGTAGTTTCCAATCGACGAGCCCATGACATGTGAAATGAATACATTTGCCACTCCGTTGTTTATTAGTCTCGACATCTGTCGTTTTCTGCAGACACACTGCTGTCCAATGAACCAATTATTTGCATTTGTTACATGGAAATTTTTGTTATGCCCGTTCCACTGGTATTTTTGTTTTCCCAGAATTCTGTTTCTTTTTATACTTGCCAGAAGCGACAAACGCATTTGTTACGGTTGTGTCTTGATCACGCAGTTCAATCGTGCAGTTTTTCAATGAGTAAATTCAAACTTTGATTTTTTGACGGAATAGTGTTCAAAAGGTCTTTGAAATTATCATAGTCTTTTCCCAATGTAGATAAAATTCGGCTGTTTAATATTCTTTCAGACAAAATATTTCCTTCGTGTTTCGTTAATTAATCGTTTAAATCCACAAATAACTTTTGCAATTTGGCAACATGTGTGCTAATGTCCTCTTTCTCATCACACTTAACCCGAAAGAAGGCTTCAATTAACATGTTCAAACGTTGCGTATTGCTGCGCTCAAATCGCGCACATAATTTATCCCAAATTTCTTTCGCGTTGTTGCAAGTCAACACGAGCTCAGCAACTGGTTTATTTAGCGTACTTGTTATCAAACTTGACACCCTTACATCGTCTTTCTGCCACTCAGTGTATGTTGCCTTTTGTTCATTTGTTGGCTTTGTTGGTAACTCAACACGTACACGCTTTCCGTTAATAATATCTTCTAATCCGTATGAACGCAACGCCATAGAAACGTGCCATTTCCATTTTGCCCAGTATTCAGGCCCTTCAAATTTATCTACATTTACATTGTAATCCCCGCTTAAAACCATATTCCTTCTGTTCATTCTCCTTCGCACGTATTCAACCAAGTATAACTTCAGAGGCGCACCACAATGGTCTCTTTCATTCAAAACTACTTTCCTTATCTTCATGTGGACTGGGCCATAGCCTATTACTTTTTATTGAAATAAACAACGTTAAACATGGACTTCACGAGAGAAAGACATAGCCGATTTGCATGCGATTTGTTTACACAAAGAAACACGTTAACTGTTCTGCTATGGGGCAGGTGGAGCCTTGTCATATTTTTTTCTTTTTATTATAAGTTAGAATTAAACTGACAGTAGTCAGATAGGCATGAAGCTGGGTCTATTGAATCAAATTGAGTTAAACAGTACACACACAATGCAGATCATGGGAAAGAGATTTGTGGGGGAAAATTAGTTGACATTTTCAACAACAGCGTAAAACATGGCACTGCAAGGATGACAATTGTGAGTGGACAAAATTTTATAAGAAAAAGTAAAATTACATTTTACACATCTAAGGTATGGTCTCAATGCAGGATTTTTCTTTGGTGACATATTGCAATTGTAAAACAGTGTTATTCCCGGCAGCGCATAACATTCAAAAAGAATTTGGAAGATGCGTCACTACACTGACCTTCTGCTCCAACAGAGTACACACATAGTCCTGATAAATACCATCTTTCAAATAAAGCCCATTGCCAGAAATTTACATTTTTTGACTGAACAGTAAGAGTTTCCCCAGTAGAGAAAATTTCAACCAATCGTTTACCTTTACTGCACATCTCTTCCCCATGATCTTCATTGCATATGTACTGTACCAAGTGTCAAGCCAGCTCTACAGATATCTGAGTACCATCAGTTTAATTCTGACCATCTTGTGTAATAGGAAATGTTAATATAATCTACAGATTATTGCAAACAAAGTACACAAATTTAAAAAAGAACAAAGTAAAATAGAACAGAAAACATATTTTTCGGTCATTTAGTTCCAACTTAATTCAAGAAAAATTCAAAGAACACTTTAAAACTTTATTATATTGATAGTAGTCAGCATTATATATCACAAGAACATATGAAAAGGGATTTGATTAATAACGAAACGGAAAAATATTGCATAACTTATTTTTCATTATTACAACATTCAATTGTATGTAATTTGTACAATTGTTATGAATATATTTAAATACTTTACATAGAATAAGGAACACTTAAAAATGGATAAACATCACAAAATCATGATTCATGTACACATGAATAAATAATAAACAAAACAAGAAATATACAATGGCAGTGATTCAGTCTTTTTTTTTTTTTTTTTTGATTTTAGAACCCAAATTCTATTATAACAACATAACTTGTACTACTATATCAATGATAAAAATAATAATAAAATTATATTGAGCCATATGCATTAAAAACCTTGCATAAAGTCTTTGAGATCATCACAAAAAATTTCTCATAATTTCTTAATATTTTTTAATTTTAAAATTAATGAAATGAAAATAATTATGCTTATATATTGATCCCATTTCCCTTGTAAATATGGCACATTTGGAGATGGTGCAATAATGTTTCATTGGTATGTATGTTTAACATTTACAAAAAACATAATTAAAAAAAAAAACTGCATTGATACAATGCAAGACACAGATAAGATATTATATACAAAAGATGCAATATGTAAAAATTGTGTGCATTATTTTAGAAGTGAATAATTTCTATATAAATATTAAATCTAAATCCACTATACATTATGCTGTATCATAAATAATTTTTCTACAACCATATTAAGAATACAAACCCATAACATTTTAAATGAAATTTAAATCACATTCCTGATTTTATAAAATGTCATATTTAATTTGCTAGCTTAAACAAAACACTCAAAATAAACTTATGTGATATTTTTGCTTCCAAAGAGAAAATAAGAACAATTTATTGAAAGTTATAAAGCCAACTTTTATAAAATTTTTGGAAAAATCTTGTGTATAAATATACTATTACCTATAATTTTATTAATTTTAAAAAACACTATCGTTAATTGTCCATTTCGACAATTTCTTCGCATATATGAATGCTAGGATCCATTTCTTCTACTTCAACTTCGAAGTACAGAGATTCCGATTTTGAATCGTCAAACGTATCTCTGGAATTATTCATAGAATCCGAAATAAACATAGTTCGCCTTACAAGACCTAATGCATTTAACATATCAGGATTTCCTACAAAAAAAAAAAAAATAAAATAAAAATAATTAAATCACTAGCTACAAAAATTTAATAATTCACAAAAATCATACGAACTTTCTTTATAATCAAGACATGAGAATTCTGTGTGATCTTTGGTATCGTCATCAATTGCTGGTGAAGCTTGACTGTTTTCATTCATAATGTCTTGCACAGGAGACAAAGATAGTTCTTTAAATTTAATGTTGAAACTTCTATTAACAGTAGAATGATTATCATCTTCGTTATAATCCATACTTTCTGAATCTTTGAATCCTTGATTTTTTTCTGTTTTGATCATCTTTAAAAATGACTGAGAGAAATCCGACTCCTTAGTGTCTTTATCAAAATATCTGAATTGGTCCACCGACTTTTTAATGACCGTAATCATGCACTTTGTAGAAGGTGTTATCTGACAAGTTATCTTCTTACAGTTCACTAAATGGTTAGCTAAAAATTAAATATAAAACATTGTATTACTTCCCTTTTTTTAAAATTTAGATAAAGTGCATTTAACAGGAATTTTTTTAATACATACCTATTGAATTACCTTCAAATGAAGAAAATCCACATTTGCATTTCATAGGATATTTTAATAAAACAGGTTTTAGATCCATTGCCATATTCTTCCCAGATGTATGGAGTTTCGTATGCTTATAAATCATGTGATCTACGAAAGCTTTATGACAATTTGTCGAATAGGGACAACAACCACAAATCAAAAATCTCCTGGTACGAATAAAATAAATGTTAACATGAACTTTTACATCTGTGTGGAATTAGCATTATTACATTTATAAATTAATTTTAATATTTACCCAAAATGTCCAAGTGCCATAGGACAACCGCATTCACAGCAGAGGTACGATGGCTTATTGTTATATTCCATATAAGTGGAATTTAATTTGTTATTTAACTGTTTGATAGATTTTTCTGCAGAAACTTCACAGTTTGCATTGTTTAATATAATTTCTGAATTATTTGGATTTGATATTCCTTCTAAATATTCTTTGGAAGGTGCCACAAAGGTGGATTTAATTGAATGAATTCCTAATAAAATTAAATCATTATCCAATTATAAAATAATTATTTATAAATAAGTAAAAATGCATTTTTATTACTTCAATACTGTAATGTCTACTAAAAATCATAAAAAATACAATATAAATCATAAAAAATTTATGACTAAATTATAATAAATTTAGTCTTAAATTTCTGTTATTAATTATATTGCCATTTACTAAAATCAAATACAGTCCTGCTGCAAGTAGAATAGTTAAGTGACATAGTATATAATTTTCACAGTTTTATAAATGCAGTTTACAGTTAAAAAAAAACAAAAATTAAATAACAATAATACAGAATTCAGCATACAGTTTACGAAATAAGCATAATAATATTAAAAAAATTAAATTAAATAGTTAAAAAACTAAGTTCTAAATATTATGTTAATTTTACTTCAAACATACTTAATGAAAATCTGAGTTAAATAAAATTAATAAAGCAAATGAAAAAAATAAAAGTATTTTTTTCTAATTAAGATTAAATGTAGCTTCTAAAACAACAAATTTTTGATTCTTGATACACTTTTATTTACACTACACTATCCGGAACCTGTAACAGGTGCGTGACGCATATATACTGTATATCACTGTTGACAAACGTTTTCGAGCAATCTCTTTGCTTTTCTTCAGGTCAACTGGAATTCCCTGGACAGAGCGTATTCTATTTGTTGGGATCGGGTGTCAATTCCAACGGGGTGGGTCTTTTCTGACATGCACAGTCGTGTGGTGGGGGAGGAAGTGGTAGGTTGGCATCTAACAGTAATTGCCAGGCCAGAGACAGTTAGCTCTTCTTTCCGGTTAATGCATGTGGTTAGCCGGCCGGCGTTGTAGATAGCTGTAGCCTCTAGCCACCTGAGATGTTCTTGGTGGGGTGTATTGATGATAACAGTAGCTTTTTTGAATCACGCTTCTACTTCGGGATCTGACACATACGTGGCCAGGGCTGTGGTGAGTCTCCCGTGTCAGATATCCGCCTGGTGTTCACGTATGCAGGTGTTCGAGGAACGTTTGGTAGAGCCAACGTATAATAAGTCTTCGTTCTGTCTGTTGTCCCTGATTGGGATAGAATATATTCTGGGGAGTCTGGTGCGATCGGGAGGGTCTTTATCATTCCATAATATACAGAAAATCGTGGGACATCTTCCGTATGCTAACTGTATCCCATGTTCCCTGGCTATCTTCTTATGTATTGTCTTAAGGTATGGGTTGAATGTGACGGGGACTCTTGTTGAGCCGTCTTGCTGCGGGTCGGTAGCATTACTTGCGGACAGGGCGTGTTTCAGGCGTTGGTATCGTTCTACTAAGCGGCGTGTCATGTTCGGGAACCCGTGCTCGGTTGCTATCCTCCTGATGCGGGCTAATTCAGTTGTCAGGGCCTGCTTGGTGGATGAGTGCGAGAACGCCTTTTCTACTAGAGCTCTAAAGGCTGCCTTATACAGGAAAGGATCACAATAATCGGCTGGTATGTACGTAGGGGTGGCTGAGGGTTTGTGGTTTACAGAGCTCTAGTAGAAAGAGTGTTCTTGCATTCATCCACCAAGCAGGCCCTGACAACTGAATTAGCCCGCATCAGGAGGATAGCAACCGAGCACGGGTTCCCGAACATGACACACCGCTTAGTAGAACGATACCAATGCCTGAAACACGCCCCAACCGCAAGTAATGCTACCGACCCGCAGCAAGACGGCTCAACAAGAGTCCCCGTCACATTCAACCCATACCTTAAGACAATACATAAGAAGATAGCCAGGGAACATGGGATACAGTTAGCATACGGAAGATGTCCCACGATTTTCTGTATATTATGGAATGATAAAGACCCTCCCGATCGCACCAGACTCCCCAGAATATATTCTATCCCAATCAGGGACAACAGACAGAACGAAGACTTATTATACGTTGGCTCTACCAAACGTTCCTTGAACACCTGCATACGTGAACACCAGGCGGATATCTGACCCGGGAGACTCACCACAGCCCTGGCCACGTATGTGTCAGATCCCGAAGTAGAAGCGTGATTCAAAAAAGCTACTGTTATCATCAATACACCCCACCAAGAACATCTCAGGTGGCTAGAGGTTACAGCTATCTACAACGCCGGCCGGCTAACCACGTGCATTAACCGGAAAGAAGAGCTGACTCTGTCTCCGGCCTTGCAATCACTGTTAGATGCCAACCCACCATTTCCTCCCCACCACACGACTGTGCATGTCAGAAAAGACCCACCGACGGAATTGACACCCGATTCCAACAAATAGAATACGCTCCGTCCAGGGAATTCCAGTTGACCTGAAGAAGAGCAAAGAGATTGCTCGAAAACGTTTGTCAACAGCGATATACAGTATATATGCGTCATGCACCGGTTACAGGTTCCGAATAGTATAGTGTAATGTTCACCCCGGTGCTGAGAGTAGAATAGTTTCTGTATTCACTTTTATTTAGTTAAATACAATTTAAAATGTAAATTATCTATAGATTCAGGTTTTGATCTGTCAATATTTTATCTTTAACAAAGTTTAACTTTAATAACAACTGTATTATCTACTTTAAATGTTTTAGAAATTCAAGTATCATGTATGCATTATTCTGTTTCATCTTTGATTTATTTCTCATAAGAAAGTCAATTTTATGTTTCTGACATTAGTTATACGATAAAACTTGCATAATATTTTATATTTTAATCTAAACCTTATAATTTAGTCACTTGTTGAATGGATTGCTTTCAGAACTTAATTTGATTATATAACTAAAAACATATCACATACTGATAATCAGGGCTATTTTTCAGCTAGAACGTGCTATTTATTATATTGTACTGACAGATAGCATAAAAGGTATTGATAGCTGCTCCTACATACTGACAGATGCTTAGTAAGAAAAATTCTATATGTTTGGGCAAGAAGGCTGGTGACTAGGACAATAAAAATGATGAAATAAACTGGGCAAATCTATCAGCCACAACAAAAGCCATGGACTGATCACAGCCTATATGAAAAGCAAATGGGATGGGGGATGTCACTTTTGTCAGAGACCATCTTTCTGCAAACAGACAATATTCTGTCACCACTATATTTGTGTCAAGATGTGAAGTACGAAGAAGTATTAATAACAATACTTTAAATAGGGAAGATAAAAACTCAGTTAAAAGGGCACCATGTAGCAACTGACAATCCAAAACAAGAAATTGGGGAAAGAGTGCAGACAAGAGATATACAAAAAATTTAGAAAATACTATAAATACTACAATGTAAATGTATATATATATAAAGTTATTGTAGTATTAGACTAGTTTTTCATTACAGTTAAATTTTTCTTAAAAGAGAACTTTATTTTTGTCACCATGTATGCATACTGGCAGTAATTTTCTTAGAAAAAGAGCACTGCTGATAATATATGATATATTTTATTTAAAATTTATATCAAAATTTAAAGAGCAAACAAGATTGTTACCTTTCTTCACTATTAGGAAAAAAAAAACATAAAAGTGATAGTTACATCATGAATATAACTCCTCTTAAATATGAAGTAATCTAAAAAATATTCTGATTTAAGATTATTCTTTACATATATATTATTTTAAACTTATATATCTTTGATCATTTAGGGTTACAAAAAACGATGTATGCAGAATTCCAGCAATATATATTATGTTTGCCAATATTTTACTATTGACATTATAATCTGATAAATATAACTCATCAAAAATTTATATTTCTTCACCTTATATGTTATGTGAAATCTCTCATCTCACTCCATTATAAACAGAAGAAAGAAAGATCCAAATAATAATGAATCTCATTGCAATTAATTCAGAATACTGTTTTTACCGATGAAATAAATCTCTTGCAATAAAATTATATAATCCTGTAAACAAAGATGTTTAATTTATGTCCATAGCCATCGCTATGAGTATTAATAAATTAAATTAATTAAGAATATAATAAAACAGGTAAAATTCTTATACCTTTTCGATTGACTAATACTTTATGATCATACATTCGATGTTCTTTCAGTTCTTGAACACTAAGAAAAATCAAGCAACATTTCGAGCATTTTCTTGTTACTGACTTCAGCTGATGCTTGTGTATATGATAAAAATAATTCTGAATAAAGCCTAATCCAACATTAGAAAATTTTATGTGAAAAATTTTTAAGCAGTAATGACACATCATCTTATCTGTTCCATAATGAACCTAGAATAAAAAATAAATAAAATAAAATTACTAAATGAAAATGTTTTTAAAACAAATACAGGGTCTTCTGAAAACAATGCTACCATTTTAAATTATTGTAATTATGTTAATTATTATCTGTGAATATTGTAATATACATTAAAACATTGGAAAACTTCCAAATTTCACATTTGCCCATTATAATCATTCAATGTGTGTACCTTATGTTGCATGGCATACACTGCATACTTCTGATGCAATAATTAACATATTACAATAATTTAAAATAGCTTTCATTTTAGAAGACTAGAAGACAAACAGATGACCTTCATAAATTCTAGCAAAATGGTTTAATTAGATAAATCTTTTTGGCCTGCTTAATAAGCCAGCTTCATATCATACATCATAAACCAAAAAAATATGACAATCTATGTTTATGATATACAACTCGAAACTAGCTTATTAATGAGGTCTAAAACATTCATCCAATTAAATTATTTTACTGGAATTTATGAATTGTTATAACAAAATTTTTAAACCTTACATACTATCAGATGAAGAAGATACATAACATTATTTTATGTAGAATCAGTTTTAATATTAACCACTCAGCAGTGACCGACAGATATATCCATCAAGGGCGATTGTGTGGAAATGGTGAATGACGAATATATCCACAAAATTCTTTTGCGGATATCACCAAAAACTACTGCGAAAAAAATTCACAAAAAAAGGAATATGTAACAATAAAAAAAAAAAAAAACTTTTCTTTACTAGGCATAACTGTTTACAAAATATTTTTCTGAAACAGTAATGAGAAAAAACACGTGGAATAATACTTAAAAAATTTCTCACGTTTATTCTCCACTACATAGGGATAGCACCATACCTGACTAACTCACTGCTGAAAGGTTAAGTCAAAGAAATTCCTAGTGAGAGTAAGTAATAAAATAGTTCCAAATTAATGTGGAAATTTTGCTAATTTGTCAACAATCTACTCATTTATGTCAACAATCTACAGTATATCTATCTTATCTGAACTTTCCAATATAAATAAATTAGATGAAATTGTTATCTATTATCTCCCTCATTATCAATTAAATTATTATAAATACCTCATTAAAATGCAATATGACATCTTGATGAAATGATGAACGAAAATGACAAAGCTGACAACTATACGGCATTTCGTATTGTATATGAAAGTTTTTCATGTGTGATAATAAATTTTTAAATTGAATAAATTCTTGGTTACATATTCGGCAAACCAATGAATCCTTTTTTAAGTGAACCTGTAAATTGATAAACAGTTATCAAATATATATATATATAAGTAAATAAATAAACTTCAAAAAAATTAGCAATACTTACAGCTTCAATATGACATTGCATACTAAAAGGTGTTTCGAAATCACGAAAACAATATTTGCATTGGGTAAGGTCACTTAAAGCAGGTTTGCACTGACGATGTATTTCAATATGAGCATTAATATGTTTCATAACTTTCACATTATTTTCTACAATCTTCTTGCAGATAAGGCACTGAAAAATTATACATTTCTCAAGTTAATTCTATCATATTCAATTATTTTATTAAAAAAATTTTTCATTGCAATTTGAAATTGAGTAATGCAATTTATAAATTTTAAATTTTCATGTTTGTTAGGATTTTGTTTATTTTACATACAAAAATTGTTATATTATATTAACTTATCTGATTATGGCCCTGGGGTGATGTGAATTTCTATATAATTAATCTTTCAACACTTGAATCTATGTATTTTATCTGACAATCATATATTCTATTATAAAAATAATATGATTGAGATGTTATTTTAAAATAAACAAATTTTTTTATTCAATTTATTTAAACTATGGTAATGTTTGAAAATAATTATCATATATACATAAATTATATTTTCCTTATTTGAATCTGGGTGTCTTATAGAACTGTTCCAAAGCAAATACTTGGAAATTATGAAATTATTATATATATTATTCAATAAAATAAGAAAATGAAACTATAATAGATGCAGATAAAAATCTATAAATTTCAATACGACAGAAAACTTCCAAGATCAAATCCAGACAAGTAAAAAAACCAGTAATTTTTTGGGGATGGTTGGTCAGTCAAGATATGTCAGGCTCCATCCCTCACCACCCAGCTCTTCCATTGTGGGCCTGGCTAAAGCCATAATTGGCTTGCTAAAAAGGCTCTCATAGGGTCCACAGAGCTGAAGGAGTTAAATAGTTTATCCAAGATATTATTTATTACAGTGTTATTTTCAAAACTTTCTTGGAATTTTTAAAATATACTTGCTTGGGAACAGATCAGTGAAAAAAATCCAGTAATATATGTCAAAATATATTTATAAAAAAAATAAATAGTTTATTATTCTAAAAACTGTAAAAATGAATTATCTAAAAGATCTAGGTACAAGAAATTAATTGTAATACTGTTTAAATATTTATGATTTAAAAACAAAAAATAAACATTGTAATTTAACAGAAAAAAGTCAAAATTTGGTTTAAAAAAAAGTAAAATTACAATGCTTACTTACTTATCAGAGAAAAGAGAGGTTTAAAAAAAGTAATTTACAAGTAAAACATTCAACATGAATACATGCAAAAGATACTTAGCTACAGCAAAGAATACTGACAATAATAATAATAATAATGATGATGATATGTTTAATTAAAGAATAACATTTTTATTCAAGAGTTTGACAGGGTAAAGATTACCTGTAGCCTACTGAAAGCCATTTTGGGAATTCATTAGCCTACGGGAAATCTCAACTTCACACACAAGATGTAGGATGATTTTTTTAAGACTTCTTTTGGCATCTTAAAAGTTGCATCTTATGCCATAAAGTATATTTACAAGAAATAAAATATTAGAGGCATGTACTGTATTGTATAGTTGGCATATATTTCAGAAGTTCTGCTAACATATAAAATCAGAAATGAACATATTATTTGAGTTTGATTTAGAAATGTTACAAAGAAGTGCAGACAGTTTTTTCGGAATAATTATGAATGCAAGCATAATTAGCAATAATATTTTTCAAGGGTAATCCTTTAAATGGATAATAAAGAACAAAGATATTGAGTAAAAAGTGAGTTAATACAATTTAATTTCAAATATAATATTAATTAATCTTACTCATATTCAAATTGTCTAAATTACCTAAATTTAATAAAACAGTAAAATTAATTTAATAGTTAAATTATTTATTCCTAGAAACAAGTAACTACTACTAGCATATATAATATTAAAAATTAATTTTACATGTTATTTTTGGTAGTAAAATGAAAACTAAGTTGTAACCATACATAAAAATAAACTTTAAGTATAACAATAATTTATATATTTTTATTAATTAATTAAATACAGTGAAGTCTCGATAGTTTTACGTTCCATATAGTTCAAGGCACTACCATCCTTAATCTGAAGTAATGGTACTCAACCAGATCACATAAAAATTATGTTTGGGTAATTCAAATCAAGTGTGTGATGAGACACACTTAATTACGTATAATAATTATAATTAAAATTATAATTATTATATATAATAATTATAATTTTAATTATAATTATTATACGTAATTAAGTGTGTCTCATCACACACTTGATTTGAATTACCCAAACATAATTTTTATGTGATCTGGTTGAGTACCATTACTTCAGATTAAGGATGGTAGTGCCTTGAACTATATGGAACGTAAAACTATCGAGACTTCACTGTATTTAATTAATTAATAAAAATATATAAATTATTGTTATACTTAAAGTTTATTTTTATGTATGGTTACAACTTAGTTTTCATTTTACTACCAAAAATAACATGTAAAATTAATTTTTAATATTATATATGCTAGTAGTAGTTACTTGTTTCTAGGAATAAATAATTTAACTATTAAATTAATTTTACTGTTTTATTAAATTTAGGTAATTTAGACAATTTGAATATGAGTAAGATTAATTAATATTATATTTGAAATTAAATTGTATTAACTCACTTTTTACTCAATATCTTTGTTCTTTATTATCCATTTAAAGGATTACCCTTGAAAAATATTATTGCTAATTATGCTTGCATTCATAATTATTCCGAAAAAACTGTCTGCACTTCTTTGTAACATTTCTAAATCAAACTCAAATAATATGTTCATTTCTGATTTTATATGTTAGCAGAACTTCTGAAATATATGCCAACTATACAATACAGTACATGCCTCTAATATTTTATTTCTTGTAAATATACTTTATGGCATAAGATGCAACTTTTAAGATGCCAAAAGAAGTCTTAAAAAAATCATCCTACATCTTGTGTGTGAAGTTGAGATTTCCCGTAGGCTAATGAATTCCCAAAATGGCTTTCAGTAGGCTACAGGTAATCTTTACCCTGTCAAACTCTTGAATAAAAATGTTATTCTTTAATTAAACATATCATCATCATTATTATTATTATTATTGTCAGTATTCTTTGCTGTAGCTANATATTTGTAAGTAAGCCTTGAAATATATATATATATTTCAAGGTTTACTTACAAATATTTATATGGTATTAAACATCTACATTTAGAATAATAAATATCAATTTATACTTTAATATTTTTAGCACATCTTTTAAATATTTCTGTCATTTTTTTTAATTTTACATAAATTTATATAAAATTGTATTTCTGAAATCTTGAGATATATTTATAATTATAAATGAAATTTATAATCTAATTATCAACTCTATAGACTTGGTTTCTAGTCATAGTAATGCTCATATAATAAAATAAGATAATAAAACAGGGTTTTCCAAAATAAAAAACTGCTACCATTTTAAATTACTGTAATTACGTTAATTTATTCTGTGAATATTGCAATATGCATTAAAACATTGGAAAACTCCAAATTTCACATTTGTCCATAACAATTTCTCAATGCATGCACCTCATGCATTGTGTATGGCACACAATCAATCAATACTCAGATTCTTCTTATGCTCAATATAACATATATGTTGATATTCCTCCCACAGCAGCCAAAATTCTATGACTCCCGCAGATTAATTGTGTTGCACAATGATGAGAGATTCCAATTTTGCAAACTGCAGAATACAAAATACATTCTCTATTGTGAGGTTGCCATTTTTGTTTACAGCACTTCTAAGAGGCGGTATACAACACATCGTTTGACTGTGAATAGGAGATGAACAGCTATTCTGTCGATTGATGTACTTCAAATACTTCTCAGATAATAACTGATATAATTACTGTAATCTAAACTGGTAGCATTCATTTTGGAAAACCCTGTATAAAACCCTAAACCTAAAATTGTAGAAAATGAACCTAAAAAAGAAAACCTAAAATGTAATTTTAGAGAAGTCATCCATACAAAACTATTATTAATATGAAATTTTAATTATCTTAGCATAATTTAACATGATCTGTTTAAAACAGCTAAATTACATTTAAATTAGTAGTTACATCAAAAATACTTATCTATTACAGACACAAGACAATTTTTCATAAACACTAAAATTTATTAGAGGTATTTTACCGTTATATCAACATTTTCAATAATTTATTTTTAATATATGTTTTTAGGATAAAATATCATCTAAAACTCAAACTTTTTTAAATCAAAAATTACATATACCAAAACATTAACATTTTTTACTTTCTATTAGTTTATCATTTAAAAGTTCTATAGTCTGTTCAACAAAAATGAGCTTTTCAAAGTTGTTTTTGATGAACAATTAGTTATATTCCTAGAAAAACTCACATAGGGTGAGAATTGCCAAACTTACAATAACCATGAACACATTGAGTCTTTACCTAACATTTTGAATAAAATACAGTAAATAAGTAAATAGACATCCTTATTTCACAGTACACAAATGCCACATATGCATATTAAAATGTATTTGTCTCACCACGGTTTTTTTTCAAAGTCTTAACCTAGTCAAGCATAGAATCAATGAGTTCTGCTATCCTGGCCTAGATTATTGGTCCACTTGGCAAACAAACAATCTGAAAGTTCTATATGGAAAGTCGGTTGTCATAAATATTGTTGCATTGCACTATCCAGCAAATTCCAGACATGCTCGATGGGATTTATATCAGATGATTGACTGGCCCATGGAAGTTTGCTGATGATTTGTGTTGCCAGCCAATTTCAGGTCATTTTGATAATGTGACAAGCTCTGTCCTCCATTAACAGAATAAATGTTTTATCCATCAACCACAGGAGAATATTGGAAGAAGAGCAAACATTTACTATTACATTTACATAAATTTCATACATTGACTGACATTCAGGATAGACTATCTATTTACTTATGGATTGTCTATGTATATATAATCAATCAGTCAAAACTTTATACTGGTATATTAGTTTCAACAGATTGATTAATATATAATTATAAAATGTAAAAATTCTAAATATTTAATATTAATAAAATTTAAGCCTTAACAAAAATATTTATTTATTTATAACATTTCTTTATTGTAGTTTACATTTGAAACTTTATTTTTAACAGACTTTTATTGATTCGGTTACTCTTTATCAAAAATTTAAGTCCTGAAAAGGACTGTTAAAATAGTCTGTAAAAAACTTTTTTAAAAGCACAGTCAAAACTTAGAACATGTCAGGAATATCCATTACTTTGAGTTCATCTTCACTACTACAGAATGCTGCATCTCCAGAAACAGTAATAATAAAAGGCATGGTATGTTATATTGGGAATCTGATCATTTGATAGATCTATTTAATGTTTAGTAAATGTTTCACTGCATGTCTTCAGTTACAAGTTGCAACACTTGATGGAAGCTAACTTTAATTTAAGATATCGAACAAGAAAGTTTATTTAAGTTTCCTAAGTTGATTCTTTTACTTGTCCCCATATTAACTTTATTAAATTCAAATCACAATGATAAGGTGATCTTAAAATAATATATCCTCAAGACTTTGCTAACTTTTTGGTTTCATGAATCTTTTTACTTTATTATTAATACACTTCTCAAAAGTGAAATTGCAACACCACAAAAAATGCATGTAGTCATAGGCACATTGCAGGACTGGTAGAGGTGACAGAGATATGCAAATGATTAAAAGAACAAGCAAAAATATGCAAAAGACACTTATTTATTCAGTAACAAAGATGGCCCCCATGGGCATCTGTAGTGAATGCTAATAGGTGAGGCATACTATCAATAAGGCAATTAATGGTTGTTTGAGGTATCCCTTGCCAAGCTGTATCCACTGTGGCATGCATGTTATCTATGGTATGTGGTAGTGGTCCCTGGTGCACCTTACATCAGATGAGGTCCCAGAGGTGTTTGATAGGAGAGAGAGCCAGTGAGGCTGCCAGCCAGGAAAGGATGTAAATTCTGTTCAGGATGGTGAGAGTTTGCCTTGCAACATGTAGTCAAGCACTGTCTTGCTGGAATACNGCTATGCAATTTTGAAACTTTCTTTTTAGATTTCTTCTTCTTTTGCTTACCTGAAAATAAATCATATATGATATTAATAAAAACAATTTTAAAATGTTCTCATAATAAAAAATTATGTATGCCTTAACCAAAATAATTAATTTTAATGACATTATTATCTAATTAATAAATTTTTTGGTTGTCCTTTATAGCTTTTAAAGAATTATTTTGAAACTGTATTTGTAAAAATTTGAACATTTAATTAATTTACTGTTATAAATAAGTAAATATATGTGCCCATCAGTGGCCAAGTGGATAAAACCATTAAAAACTGGTAGTTGATCCTGTGTTGTGCCTTGTTGACAGGCTGACCACACATTAACTTCACATTAGAAACATCTAAAAAGGTTTACTTCACATTATAAACACCTAAAAAGGTTTACTTCACATTAGAAACATCTAAAAAGGGCCATCAATTTCTTGTAGAAAGTCCTCCTGGGAGTTATCCCCCTCAGCAGATAACTCAAGTTTGATGTTGCTGAAAACAAATAAATCAAACCAAACCAATTAAATATTCTAACACAAAAAGACGGAGAGACGATCGCGCAGGCATGGAGATATCTATTCGAGGAATTCGAAAGGGGACAAGCAGAGAGGTGAAACGTGATACTTGCAATATTTACAACTTGGACAACATTGTTCTAATGGTCGAGGGGAGACACCGCTTAGTCAGCACCTGAAGATGGAATACCATATCCACAGACCCCACAATTTGAAATGTACTGGTCCACTGTCAGAATACTGGAAATGTGCACCAGGTCTGTCTGCTGATTGACCGTGACACCTCTACAAACCATGATGTTTAGTGTGGGGCCAGTACACTGAATATTGCAGTATTCAGAATACTGGCACATCTGTCCACAGCTGTCATTCCTCCAAAGACAGAAGCAGGGTTCATCTGTAAATAATATCCAATGCCATTCAGTGGTCAAGTTGTGATGATGACGACACCATGCCAGATATACAAGAGAAGTTGCGGCCGACGCTTCCAACGCAAAAATGTGTACGTCGGACATTCAGCGCCGCCGCTCATATAATAAAATAAGATAATAAAACAGGGTTTTCCAAAATAAAAAACTGCTACCATTTTAAATTACTGTAATTACGTTAATTTATTCTGTGNTCTGCTGATTGACCGTGACACCTCTACAAACCATGATGTTTAGTGTGGGGCCAGTACACTGAATATTGCAGTATTCAGAATACTGGCACATCTGTCCACAGCTGTCATTCCTCCAAAGACAGAAGCAGGGTTCATCTGTAAATAATATCCAATGCCATTCAGTGGTCAAGTTGTGATGATGACGACACCATGCCAGATATACAAGAGAAGTTGCGGCCGACGCTTCCAACGCAAAAACGTGTACGTCGGACATTCAGCGCCGCCTTCTTATAGGCTTAGAGGTTTGACAATGGCATTTAGAATGTCAAGCATGATTCCACTGACGTTCCAAACGCCATTGTGAAACTTCTAAGCCTATAAGACGGCGGCGCTGAACTTCCGACGTACACGTTTTTGCGTTGAAAACGTCGGCCACAACCTCTCTACAGTTCTGTGTCAAACAGTTAATGGCATGCCTGTTGCTGATTGCCAAGCATGCAGCCTTATGCAATCTGTTGTGAATGGTTTGGTTAAACACAGATGCACCCATTGATGGCAAAAGGTGGCTTCAGACGTCGTGCTGTGGTAAACAGATTTTGACAGGATGTCAGCAAATCTGCTATTCTGTGCACTCTGTTGTGCACAAGTGTGATCCATTCCCTCTTAGGCATGTTGACAGATGTTCCTGTGTTCATCATGTCACACTATGCCTAACATGCATTGCAACTGTGCACATCAACAAACTGAGGTCACACAGCTCCAAGATATGGTGTCCTTCCCCAGCTGTTAACTGGTGGTATTCAGCTCAGTGTTATCTCTGAGGCATTTTCTATGCTTCTTTGAAAGTTCAGCTTATGCAAACCATCACTGATAGCATTTCCAACCTGAGCTAGCTGCTGGTCTTTAGAGCTCAAAACTGGGTACTACATGACCCAATGTGTATGCAAACTTGACCATTTGCATATTTCTGTCTTCTCTACTAATCCTGCAATTTCACTTTTGAGGAGTGTAATAATGATAAATCTGTTTTAAGCATGTTCAGAGGAATGAGCAATTCCTTTTTTTTATTTAACATTTTCAGATTTTCTTGATTTCCAAACTTTAATTCTTTTCAGTATATTATACACGATTATTACTTATATCTGGAATATTATGTGATAACTCTTCAAACCATCTGCGCAAGCTAATACTATCAATTTCATTGCAACAATTAGAGGAGTTTATTTTAGAGTGAAACAAAAGTAGGTTGTTTGGTAAAAGTCCCATTATACTTCCAGAATGTTCTAAAATTAAATGTCAACTTTGGCATTTAATTTTAGAACATTCTGACATCCTAGTTGGAATTTGGCATCCACAAATAAAACTGTCATCATTTCACTGTTTAGTTTCACCATGATGTTCATTTACTTGAGTTTCATCTAAATAAATAAATGGTGTATCCAATAATTCTAGTCTATATTGTCTTATTTGGCATAAATAACTGTCAGAATAAAATTTCTATACTCTTTTTTCTCATATTTTAGTTAGAGAGTTTTTGTTAAAATATAATTTGGTGATGACCTACTTCCCACAAAGGAAATCTTTTTATTTAACTTTTTGTTAAAAGAATCAAGTGTTGGATAACTATCTTCATTAAAAACTTCCAATTTAATTGCATGAACAACTGGCAAATCAAAATCATTCAAATCTGTGACCGATAATTTCCACGTTCTTTTCTTTCCAGGAGTTGAAAATTTCTTGGATGAATTTGGTTTGGAAACATTGCCAACCTTAATGTCCTTATTTTTGGTAATATACTAAACTTTTGACTGTTGATGCAGATTAACCAGTGCATTTTGATGTTTTGTTAATAGTATTACTGCAGATGTTATTTTGATGACTAAAGTTATTACGAACATTTAAAATGATAGCCCTAGCTTGACTGTGCAATGTTTCATTTTGCTTACAGACATGATTCTTACTTTCTACCGTATCAAATTGAGATTTATTTTATATCAATTAAACTAAAATTTCTGCATTATGTTTTCTAAATAATTATTGGGTGAATGACAAAATGTAGCATTGTAATTGGTTGCTCCAACCACTACAATCCATCAGGCTATTATCATATAAAGCAGCTCATCTTTTGTTGGAAAGACTACAAGTTATTATTTATAAAGAATATATACTAATTCTGTAAACATGAAAGATTATATAAAATTTGAATATAAAAATATATGACCCTAAAGCAATAAGAAAAAAATAAAATTTATTTATTTATATATTCTTTTTATAATATACCTTAAACTGAAAAACTCCTTTATGTTCAGCTTTAACCAATTTTTTATTTGGATTTTTACGAGCATAATAGAACTCTTCCAATGCAATTACTTCTTCTTCATCTGAAATATGGATTATACTTTTTACTTTTTTAAATGCATAGTTTATTATTTGAACATATAAATAAGATATATTAATTCACATAAATTAGATTAAATTAAAATATATTTTTAATAGATAATAATAGATAGATTCATAAAATATATATATTACTGAAATACAATAGAGCATTGATTATCTGAATAATGATCAACCAAAACATCAGTTAACTGAAAGTGTTTCAACAAATTTCAATATGGGATAGGTTAATATATTTTTTCGTACATAATCAGTTATCCAGAAAATCGATTATCCGAACAACCCCAGTCACAAATTGTTTCGGATAATCGATGCTCTACTGAACTTTTGTTTTCAGAAAGAATTAGCTTTCAGACATTTTTATTTGATGTTTTCAGCATTTTATCTAAATATGATATACACTAGAGTTGCTAATATGATCATTCCTTGTAGAGGGCTGCCAGATTAGCAAGAGTGCTGGATTACTGAGTATGTACAGACCTAAAATTCTGCCTAAAGGAAATAAACAACATGATCTGCAGCCCTTCAGTACTGATTCTTTTTGGAGGAAGCCACATACAATAATATAACATATTGATATGAATACTGTATACAAAAATGAAACAGGATATGTGACATGACTAACATTTTCATATAAACCAAAGTGTACAGCTAATCACACTAGGGGTTAAATACTTATTTAAATATTAAATGAAAGGATTTATCAAAAGTTAATCATTATAATTATAACTGTTCATAAGTTGTAACCAATTAAATTTAAACCATCAAATAAAGAAAAGGTAAACTGCATAAATCACGTATAAATTTGTACATTTTGATTATGTACAGTTTTCTCCGTTTATGTAATTGTTAACTATGATATTACGAATAAAACACATCTTTAATAATCCAGCTAATAAAAATTAATAAAGTAAAAATGTTTTTGATCGTTTCTTAATGATCTTCTTCAGTTACCATAACATAGAATAAATCAAACACAAAAAAGAACGTAAATACAAAATTAAAATATAAATAACGGAAAAGTAGCTGTGCTGATAAAAGAAACAAAAAATAAACAAAAAATATAAACTAAGCTGAAAAAATGTCCCTTAATAAAAATAAATAGTCATTAATTCCTGTAAAAGGATCGCCAAGCTGTAGGTACGAGGGCTGTTCGGAAAGTTCGCGGCCTCAAATAGAACAACAAACAAAATAATGTTAAAACTTTTTTTATTTTTCAATATAGTCTCCTTTGTTAGCAATGCACTTATTCCAGCAATGTTCTAGCTTTTTTATGCCATCACAATAGGTCAATTTGTCAAGGTGTGCAAAATACTCGTTCACTTCAGAGATGACTTCGTCATTTGAGTGGAATCTCTTTCCAGCCAAGAATTTTTTTA
>NW_019385883.1:46214-52012 GCF_000671375.1 Centruroides sculpturatus | reverse complement strand
TCTTCTTGTAAAGTTGTAATTATTTTAATTATTTTTATTTCCAAACTGATTTTAACCAGTTCTATAGTAAGGTAACATTCCAATAGACAATATGCAAAGCTTTTTTTTCAGTTTACAGCAGTATTTATTACACAAAATTTAAGTAAAGCTTAACATGCCGATCTTGCCCCGATCTCCCCTATATTTTAAAATCTTATAAGTTTCTTTTTATACCTTATTTAAATAGTAAAATATTATTTATTATGTAGCCTATGTTTCCAAACTGTTTTACACCAATTGAACATAATTTAATTACTGTAAGTTTTATTATTTAATTGTTTAATTTAAATTATATTACACATTATAAAAGTCAACTTTAGATCATTAAAATCTTCAAATATTATACAATACTTTAACAATATGAGTTGAATTTTAATAACAGTATTTTGTAAAGGCTGAAGTTTTGTTAACACCAACAAAAAAAAATAAATATCTCTCATGAAAATTTATTTCTGTTTAAGAACAGAATCATAAAATAAAAACTAACATTTATAGCCCATTTTCATAAAACAGATCTTAAATTATTCTAAAATATTTTTCTCTCCAATGATTAAACATCAATTGTACATTAAATCAGATCTGAATCAATACAGTAGAGCATCAATTATCCGAAACAATTCAGGTCTGGGGTTGTTCAGATAACTGATTTTTCAGATATTATCATATACTCTTAATGGTACCATATATGGTGTAAAACATTCTATTACAGATAATTTATTTATTTAGTAAGATGTAAAACAATCCACACAGAATCAGTTTAAAATTACTTTGACTCAAATTCCTTCATAACCTAAAGAGCACTGGAATTTGGATTAATGACTTTTCACAGCTGTGGTTAAAATACCAAACAATAACAATCTAGGAACACTATAAAATTTATACCAATTATAGTTAGTATTCCATTATAAATCAATTACATTTTTAATCTTATTATTAACTGCAATTAATTTTTAATTTATAGTTTTCACTTTAAAAAAAATTTCAAAATTCGTAAAAAAATTCCAGCAACNCAACCAAAACATCAGTTAACTGAAAGTGTTTCAACAAATTTCAATATGGGATAGGTTAATATATATTTTCGTACATAATCAGTTATCCAGAAAATCGATTATCCGAACAACCCCAGTCACAAATTGTTTCGGATAATCGATGCTCTACTGAACTTTTGTTTTCAGAAAGAATTTCTGAACTTTCAGACATTTTTAGACAATAGCTTTCAGACATTTTTATTTGATGTTTTCAGCATTTTATCTAAATATGATATACACTAGAGTTGCTAATATGATCATTCCTTGTAGAGGGCTGCCAGATTAGCAAGAGTGCTGGATTACTGAGTATGTACAGACCTAAAATTCTGCCTAAAGGAAATAAACAACATGATCTGCAGCCCTTCAGTACTGATTCTTTTTGGAGGAAGCCACATACAATAATATAACATATTGATATGAATACTGTATACAAAAATGAAACAGGATATGTGACATGACTAACATTTTCATATAAACCAAAGTGTACAGCTAATCACACTAGGGGTTAAATACTTATTTAAATATTAAATGAAAGGATTTATCAAAAGTTAATCATTATAATTATAACTGTTCATAAGTTGTAACCAATTAAATTTAAACCATCAAATAAAGAAAAGGTAAACTGCATAAATCACGTATAAATTTGTACATTTTGATTATGTACAGTTTTCTCCGTTTATGTAATTGTTAACTATGATATTACGAATAAAACACATCTTTAATAATCCAGCTAATAAAAATTAATAAAGTAAAAATGTTTTTGATCGTTTCTTAATGATCTTCTTCAGTTACCATAACATAGAATAAATCAAACACAAAAAAGAACGTAAATACAAAATTAAAATATAAATAACGGAAAAGTAGCTGTGCTGATAAAATAAATGAAAAATATAAATTAAGCCGAAAAAATGTCCCTTAACAAAAATTAAAATTAATAAAATCATTAATTCTTGTAAAAGGATCGCCATGCAGTAGGTAAAGAGTCCGCATCCCTATGGTTGATGCAAGTAGTTTTCCTGTGTGTCTTAAAGATCTCTAATTTTTCCTGATATTTCATTGTATGTAAATTTGTCGTAGGTTTAGTTATTTCTGCTCGATCCCAATGGACTCGAATGTCATGTTGTGTTGCGTAAGCCGATAGCATGGTGTTGTCAAGTTTCTTATTAATCGTATATTTATGCTCTTTGATACATTGCTGAAAGTTGCGCATTGTTGTGCCCACGTAGACAAGATCCGAATTAAAACGCTGATCATGTAATGATATAGAGTAGATCCCTGATGCCAATTTCCAGTCATAATGCTTCTTATCATTTCTTAATAGCTTGAAAACTGTAGGATTGTGTCGATATATCACTCAGAAATCATTAGCCTTAGCCGTTTCTTTATGTATTTGTCTCAAAAAGGGGGACATAATTTAAAATCATCCTTTGTCTACGGTCTACTGTAGGATGCCGTTGTTTAGTTGTTTGGAATGTTTTTACTTTATTAATTTTTATTAGCTGCATTATTAAAGGTGTGTGTTTTATTTGTAGTATATTTATCCAGTTGGTTCGTTATATAAGTATACCAATGGCTACACCGGCCAAATAGTATAAGAAACTGACCCTTAAATTATGTAAAGCAAAGGCTAAATTTGATTTTCTATCTCAATGCCGTCTTAATGATGCCTTTCCAATGTCTATTTATCGGATACGATTACCCACGGAATGTAATTTGCTAATCCCAAAATTAAGACAGCTGTGCCTCAGAAACGCTATCAGGAATACAAGACGCCAAACATATGCTCTTTTGTACAAACTGATAAAAATGGAGAACTACCTTTATGAACAAGACCCACAACTTCTAGTGATCGTGAATAAGTGTCGTTAAGTTGACACATAATGTCGAAAGAAATTTAAAATGCAATTACATCAAGAAACTAAGACGGATATTCTGAATGCAGAATATTAAACTGAGCATAGGTATAAACACCCATATCACCACATGGGACAACATTGTCTTCTAATAAGTAAAAAATAAATGGGTAAAAAAAATCATCAATCAACTTCTATGATTCTCAAATATATTTTTGCTTAACATTTTAATATATATAAAAGTACATTAAAGAACTGCCAAAACATGAAGTAAAATAAATTTTAAAAATTCAAAAACTACCACAAATTTAATATCCAATTAATAAACATACAGTAGGCCCTCAATTTAGCAAAGTAATTGGAAGAAAAGTTGTCTGCTATCAATGAAAGTCCATTAAATTGAATGTGTTTTAAAAATATTAATAACAAACTTACAATATACAGGATGTATTAAAATGTTATAATGTATATGTTTGAATAAATTATTTTTATAATATACAGTCGACCTCCCTATAACACTATTGATAATTCCGTGTTATATGAATTCCATGTTGTACGAGTCACTTAGATTTTACAATACGTGAGCTGTTCACAGCCCGGCACACATATTTGTAAAATCTAAGTGACTCGTACAACATGGAATTCATATAAAACAGAATTATCAACAGTGTTATATGGGGGTCAATTGTACACTGACTTGAGTAATTTATACTCATTGATTCATTGACTGAACTTCAAGTGTGTTCTATCCACAAATAAAACAAGGTTATAAATTTTTCCTTTAGGATAAATACAAGGACACTGAAAGTTTCTGGATACATCAGCCTTGTTTATTGTTATTTTGTGTCCCTCCTCATATCTTCTCAAAGTACTCTCCCTGATGCTTGATGGACTGTTGCATGCAGAACTAGCTCTAGAAGCACTGACACCAGTCTTCTTCTGAGATGTCTGCCAAGGTGTCTCCGTATACGGCAACTGCCTCTTCCAGACTCCCAAAATGACATCCCTTGAGGACTTCCTTGGCTTTGGGAAACAGAAAGAAATTACAGGGTGCAAAATCTGTACTATAAGGTGGATTGGTGACAAATTGCACTCTGGAGTCACTCAAGTAGTCCAGTGTTCTCACTGCAGTATGCACTGCTGCATTGTCATAGTAGAGAAAGAATCCACAAAGACCTGCTTTAAAGTGCTGTCTGCAGATTTCTTGAAAGATTCAAGGAAAAGTAATGGTGATGTACCACTCAGCATTAACTGTCTTCTGATCCTCAAGGCTATGGTGACAACATGACCTGTCTTCCAAAGAATACTGCTACCATTTTCTGACCAACAATTCTTAGACATTTGACTTTGACAGGTGGTGCTACATCAGAGAAGACCCAAACTGTCAACTGTGTATTGCTTTCAGAGTCATACTGGTATCCAGGTCTTGTCACCAGTGAATGTCCCACACATTTTGAAGTTCCTTGTTGAAAATTTTCCATCATATAGTGGCACCATTCCACATGAGTTTCTTTTTGCTGTTTAATTAGAGAATGAGGCACCCACCAAGATACAATCTTCCTGATGTGAAGATGATTGTGCAAGATATCATTCATTGCTGCCAATCCAATACCAAAAGTGTACTCTATATCTTTATACAAGTCTTCTCTAAGCAGTTTCTTAATGTGAAACATTTTCCAGAATCACTGCAGTTTCAGGTTGACTGATTCTTTCTTCATCTTTATGACTGTTTCTGCCATGTCTAAATTCTCCTAACCACCAGAAGAACACTTGTGTTCTGGATGGATAAGAGTAAGGAAATGCTGCTTGCAAACAGTGGAGGCATTGGGATTATGACAAACCAGATTTAAAGTCATAAAACATCATTGCTCAGAAATGCTCCTGCTTCAGCTCCATTTTCAACATCCAGTTTGGTGGCACTCCCAAAATCAGATGCTTTCTGTGCACAGAAAATTTCAAAGATGCAAGTATACTGTTGAACTTATGCTCAGAAAATCTTCAGCAGTAAAGTATCGCAGACTGTTTTCCCCCATGTTCAGTGATTTTGCATATCCAGAAACGCTGTGTGGTTTTCGTATTTTGTCCACTAACTCAAGGGACAACTATATTTGTATTATTACATATTGGCTTTTATATTTTATTTAATATTAGGAGACTTTACTTCCCATTTGCTTTGCTACATGTTCAAAAAGTTTGCTTGGTAGCTACTGTTTCTATTTTTTATGTGATAAAAAAAACACTCATAATGATTTAAGCTAGGTATTTTATTAATATATACAGTATACACAAAAGATTAAGTAACAGTTTAGTTTTGTGTATGTGTAGCAATCTCAATATGTCCACAAATTTTTTTTTAACTAGCTACAAGGACCCGCTTCGCTGGGTTTTTATTTGTTCGTACATTTGTATGTAATATACAGTCGACCCCTCTATAATTACGGTCCCTATAATTACGATTCCTATAAAACTACGAAAAAATTGCTACCGGTATCCGTAAAAAATAGTAAAAGTTCCCTATAAACACCTCAAACGTCATCGGGCAGCCGAACTACTTTCCCGCCGTCCGTAGCGCCATGCTACAGAGAGATTTCTATCGTCTGGATAGTATTATATAAATTATATATAAATTAGGTACTGTACATATAATTATATATTAATTATATATAAATTAGGTACTGTATATATAATTATATATTAACTTATTGTAACTTTGTTATAATTAAATATATAATTTCCGCCGTCTAGCGTGGCGCCACGCTACGGAGATTTTTACGCTAACTATCGTCTGTCAGTATGTAAATTAGGTACCGTAAGTCTAATACAGTACTGTAATTTTATACATTTCTTGTGAAAGAAACATTTCTTATTCAACGGCGAT
>NW_019385883.1:1296-43986 GCF_000671375.1 Centruroides sculpturatus | reverse complement strand
TTGTAATTATTTTAATTATTTTTATTTCCAAACTGATTTTAACCAGTTCTATAGTAAGGTAACATTCCAATAGACAATATGCAAAGCTTTTTTTTCAGTTTACAGCAGTATTTATTACACAAAATTTAAGTAAAGCTTAACATGCCGATCTTGCCCCGATCTCCCCTATATTTTAAAATCTTATAAGTTTCTTTTTATACCTTATTTAAATAGTAAAATATTATTTATTATGTAGCCTATGTTTCCAAACTGTTTTACACCAATTGAACATAATTTAATTACTGTAAGTTTTATTATTTAATTGTTTAATTTAAATTATATTACACATTATAAAAGTCAACTTTAGATCATTAAAATCTTCAAATATTATACAATACTTTAACAATATGAGTTGAATTTTAATAACAGTATTTTGTAAAGGCTGAAGTTTTGTTAACACCAACAAAAAAAAATAAATATCTCTCATGAAAATTTATTTCTGTTTAAGAACAGAATCATAAAATAAAAACTAACATTTATAGCCCATTTTCATAAAACAGATCTTAAATTATTCTAAAATATTTTTCTCTCCAATGATTAAACATCAATTGTACATTAAATCAGATCTGAATCAATACAGTAGAGCATCAATTATCCGAAACAATTCAGGTCTGGGGTTGTTCAGATAACTGATTTTTCAGATATTATCATATACTCTTAATGGTACCATATATGGTGTAAAACATTCTATTACAGATAATTTATTTATTTAGTAAGATGTAAAACAATCCACACAGAATCAGTTTAAAATTACTTTGACTCAAATTCCTTCATAACCTAAAGAGCACTGGAATTTGGATTAATGACTTTTCACAGCTGTGGTTAAAATACCAAACAATAACAATCTAGGAACACTATAAAATTTATACCAATTATAGTTAGTATTCCATTATAAATCAATTACATTTTTAATCTTATTATTAACTGCAATTAATTTTTAATTTATAGTTTTCACTTTAAAAAAAATTTCAAAATTCGTAAAAAAATTCCAGCAACGAGTTGCTTAACTTTCCCGGCAACGTTTGATGGCACCATCTGTCATAATATTTTATTTTTAAAACTTTTTAAAATTTTAACTATTATAAATGCCCAAAAGCTTAATTTTGAGGGTAGGGATGGGTTTTATAAATAATTGTAAATGTGAATAACAAGTAAAGTCGTCATTAATTCCGACCCTACTCGAGATAAAGCACACGACCCCTTTTATCTCACCCCCCTCGATCTTACGCTTCTACACGCGCGCGCAAGAAGCAGCTACCAGTAAGTTTGATCGCCACTTCCATTGATCGTGCTTCCAAAAAAGAAAATGACTGATTTTGTAGATAAATCAAAACAAAATGATATATAAATTGTGTATATATGTTGTATGTATGTGCTTTAATTAATAATCTTTTACGTAATTTATTGATAATAATTTCTGATTTTGTATAAATGTAACGTTTTAAAAATAAAACATTTTTTTAACTTATTATTCTATAAAGATTTTTTATATTTATTGTATATCTAGTTAGTGATAACATTTACCTTTCAAATTTACCGTTTTAATTCTGCTTGTCATATTTTCCATAGTAGCATTCGACGAAATCTCGCCGCCATCTTGTAAACAACACGCGTCCACTCTGGACAGAAGTCGCTCGCGAGTTGGAAGCGCGTACAAAGATTATTTCCGCTCGCAGTCGCTGGACGCTGCCACGTAAGACGTAGACTAAAAGGATATTTTTTAGGATGCTGCTTAGTTTCCTCCAAATAGCATCTGATTTCCGAAACTGACTGAAGAACGTGGTCAGTTGAGACTTATAACGATACGGACCATTTGATTGCGAGGGGATGTAAAGCAGGCTGTGCGTTGGTTTGATGTTTTGCATTTCTTTGACTAGTAGCGCAGGATACAGGGATTGTGGTCAAAGAAATGGGAAACATATCATTAATGAAAGAGGAAGTAGAAACGGTATTGGATAATGAGAACTTGTATCCTTCCATAAAAATAATCTTGTATGGAAGCACTATTGGAATTCATGTTCAGCAATAACCCCGAATTGATTCGTTACAACAACGAGGTAGTAGAGCTGGCTAACCTGATTTGCTAGGAATCTTGCTTTAGCTTTAACGGCCAAACAAACAGAAAAAAAAGGGGAGTTCCAATGGGAAGTCCGATCTCAGGAATACTGTACGAGTTGGTCATTAGAAAAAAGTTCTTTATTATTTCATAAAATATATTGTATACTTTAAAAGATATGAGGATCTTTATCTTATGGAATAACCATAAGATAAATGAATTCGTTGATGGGATTAATGCTAACGACGACGTCCTAAAATTAAGAATGGAACAAAAAGTTCTTTAACAATACATCTTTTAGACATTAACATCCAGTTTAGAAAAGGGCATTTATCCACCAGTGTTTACATCAAACCAACGCACAGCCCGCTTTACATCTCTTCGCAATCATTAGCGGCCGGATGGCCAAGCGGTCAAGGTGGCAGCCTACCGCTCTGGGGGACCCAGGTTCGAATCCGAACGGGTCGAAAAATTCCTGGGGATTTTTCGACCTGTTCGGATTCGAACCCGGGTGGTCCATTCGGATATGTCGGGCCCCGTCCCTCACCACCCGGCAGCCCCATTGTGGGTCTGACCGAACCCATAATGGGCGTGCAAAAAGAGGCCCTCTTAGTGCCCACAGGGCGGAGAGTTAAAAAAAATCCCTTCGCAATCAAATGATCCGTATCGTTATAAGCTGGCAGCGTTCCGAGCTCTAATCAGAAGTGTCTTTATATATTGTGACAGCGTTGTTGACAGAGCAAAGGAAATCGACAGAATTGTACAAGTAGCCGAAGCCCTAGAATATAAAAAAGGCACAACAACAGGAATAGCTAGAAGATACGAGATGAGCACAACAAGAGCATCAAGACGTGATCCCAGTAAAATCACAAAGTTTACTTATAACAGAAGTACGAAAGGCATTATAAGAGAAATTGCAGACCGTAAGGAGTCAAGAATGATTCTGAAAAGAGCTCCGCACCTATATAAAGTTTTAAGAAATGGCAAAGATAATATCAAGAAAGAAGAAAAAGCAGGAAAGTAAAAGATTCCTTACGAAAACGTACGGCTAGAAATCAAGAAAGAATATATCGGTGTCACAACAAGAAATTTAGGAGTAAGACTCAAAGAACACAAATATAACATCAGAAGAGGTTCCAACGGAACAGCACTTTCCCCGATGGCACAGACCCAAGGCTCGTTAGTAAAATGAGATAAAGCGGTCATTGTCAAACCCTTACGCTCCCTAATATTAGCAAGAACCGCTGAAAAAATTGAAATATACAAGAGCAAACTGGAAGAATCATGCATAAATGCAAGGGATTCAGAAGGCCTACCATCGGCTTGGAAGTTTATAGTCAAAAAGTTTGCCATGAACTCGTAATTTATACATTAGTCCATAATTGCACATTATAACAAGTATACTTTAATGGTTTATTTTAATGTTCAAAGTAATATTACTGGATCATTATATTATTAATTTATCTGAGTTTGTTTTTTACTTTTTATTTTATTTCATATGTATATTTTTATAAGTTATTCTTATGTTATTTTCTTATTTTTATTCCGTTGTCAACTTTTTTGAATTTAAATGTATGTATTCCATCTTATGGAATCCAGATGTTTCAATCCATTTCAACCTGAAGATGACCTATGGAATAGGTTGAAAACGTTAGTTTTATATAAATAAAACTATCTCGGCAACGAAAAAGGTGTGTTATAATTGTATAACCTTGCCAACATTCAAAATTTTTGATCCATCCAGTTCTAAAGAGCAATGCAAAGTAGTTGCTGACACAAACACAGAATTTTGTAAAGTTTTTTCCTACATTTTTGAACTCCTTGAGTGTCAAAACGTCGAGAGATGCAAAAAACAGAGGGATAAAATTTGACCGATCACTAAACTTTCCCAATGTTATATTCTATAACAGCCGGAGAAGTAAAATTATTTTCGAGTACAATCAATCGATTGCACTCATTAATGGCACAGTACGATTATTAAATGTTAAACGAAATACTGTAATGAACAATAAACACACACACCATACAAATACAAAGGTTTATTGCTCCAAACGTTTCATACAAAAGGATACACGTTGAAACCTTACCATATAATACAATAATAATTATAATCCGCGCAGAGAAAGAGTGGACATGAATCATCCTGAGCTGGAAAGGTCTCTGTCAGATGAAAAGGACGGAAAATGTGAAAGTTGAGACATTGATCCGATCTCTTTCAGCTGTTTTACTTTTTAATTTTAAAAACGTTTTTACACTTTTTGTAAAAATAAAATTAATTCCACGAAAAGATTACAATACTCCGTCAGTATGATTTTTCGTTCAGTTTAACTTAGGTTTTCTTGAATCTTTGGCAATAAAAATAATTAAAATATTAAAAGTCGGTTTGACATTAGATACACTTAAGCACCATTGTTGTGTTGTATTACAGTACGTAACTGGGTTTACAATATATAAGCTTAATGCGCGATGTTTGTAACTGTTTGCAACATTTTATACCTTCCATCTTGGAATTCTAATGTCATTTCCACGGCATCAACAGTAGTCATATTCTGACTATTTTATATTTTCAATAAACAGAATTTTCTATTTAATCCAATCTTGACCAAAAAAAAGTCATTCGAAATTTTTATTATTCAATTTTAAAACATGTTTATTCGGTTCAGATCGCAATACAAAATTACTTCATTTAAAGTGAAGATTATAAAATTTATTTACTAGAGAAAAAAAAAACAATTTAAAGTAGAATTCTATTTATCCGAATGTCTAATTATCCGAACCACCACTTGCCCTCCTTTTTTCCACCGATGTCACACTGCAATTCTCTTACGTCATGTGACTGCACGATCAGTGACGCCTATTTGTCGTGACGGATCCAAATGATTAGTAGGATGCTACTCTCACATTGATGAATATATAAATACAGCACGTGTATAATACTACTGTTATCCTGTAATTTTATTCTTTACACGTTAATCTATTTATCTGAGTTTTCGATTATCCGAGTTCTACGATATTTTCGTCATCAATACATAAATTTGTGAAAGTAAAATAAACTTTTATTATAATTTTCTTAATAATTCTATTAAAAGATTTTGTAATACATCCAAAAAATTATAAATACTCATATATAAAGAAATTAATCAAACAATGATTTTGTAAGCCAATATATACACATGTATAAGCATTCAAAATCATGGGATCAGACATTTTTAACTACTTTTAGTTGTCGCAAATTTTAAATGTTATCAAAACCGAAATTACTGAGAAACTGCAGCATTTTAAATTAAAGACTATGGTGTAAAAACGATTTATCTTTTATGACACTAAACATTAAGGAGGCCGAGAAAATTGAGAGAGAGAGAGTAAAGGTCATCGCACTCTCTCAATTCTGAAGTTAAATCCTTACGTTTCGTTACGGCAATTTTAAAAAATAACCCACACTTTTATGTAACGTTGACACATCTTTGACTATAGTTTTCAATGTACATTATTTACATTTTACACGAATTAAATGTGAAAATTTAATGCAAGAATTTCGGAGGGAAAATGATACACCAGCCTGTCTGTTTATCCTCATCCTCACCCTCACTGCAAATCTCTCGTTTTTTTTTTTGCGAACTTCTTTGATCTTACAATAATAACAGTAATCAAGATCCATACGGAACTTCTTAAATATATTTTTAAATAACTAATAAGAATAATGAAGATTGTAGTAATTAAAAATGGCATTGCACAAAATAACAAAATGGATTTTTAGTATAAAATATTTGCGAATTCAATATAAAAAAAAAAAAAGCAAACAATTTTGCTATTTTTAAACAGATTTTATAATTTATAGATAAGATTGTACAGCTAATCAGGTGAAATGAAATATTACTTCGGGCGATAACATAAGACATCACCCGTAATCGATCGTAATTCGCGCGAATTACGACCGATAATACATAGAATATACATTAAAATTTGAGTGAAGAATACTTTCTGTTAACTTATATACTGCATTAGCAAAAAGAATAATCAAAATTACACTAAATTTTTTTAACTACAAGATACGGTATCTATTTCGTCAGAGATCCATCTTACATCTGGAAAGGTTGCTTTTCAACTATTCGGATCGAACAACGAAATCAAGACTAAAATTATATAAATTTAGCCTTAACTTCATATATTATTATTGAATAACTGAACAAATATCATTCAAGTAATGAAAAAATTAATGCAACAGTTGAATTAAATTATTGTTTTTGCGAGAGACAGTAATTTTGTTTGCTTTTGATTTACTTCACTAATCATTCGATCTGTCATACGATAAATTCTTAACGAATCATAAATCACACTCCACAGAAAATATTTTTACTTAAAAATCCGCAAATAGTTGTATTAGTAAAAGATGAAATATTAAGATGCAGGAAGATTTGCCATGACCATTGTTAAGCGTGTTACTTTCGCTTAACAATGGATAAATGGTCATGGCAAAAATCATACCTTGGGACAATGAACTGCTGAAATTGCTATTTTTTGTAAAGTTCGTTAACCCGAACGACTCATATTTCGTGTATATAGGGAAATAATCAAGAAACGCGCGAAAATAAGTTATGAAAATCGTCGAAATTTAATAATGTTTAGAAATATTTGTTCACTATGTTCGTTAATTCATCGCTTTACATATTTATCAAAGATTTACAAAGAAACGGGATTTCAAACCAACAATACACCTCATAAAGTGTGAGAACTGAAAAATATATTAAGACAGCGGCTAGCAAAAACTGTAAAGATCCGATTCAAATCCAATTCTGTTCATTAAATTCTCGCATCATATCGGAATTTCATTTTGCAGTTCGACTTTATTGGGTGTCAAATTTGCTGGTAAGAAGCAAAAATTATAGAACTACACTCCCCATAAAAATGCATTGAATTGAAGACTTAAATAAAAAAAATATATATATTAGAAAACAGAATAATGCATAAGGTATTTTAACATTAATATTTACTATAAAAATAAGCGAATAATATAAAATAAAAATTTTATATTAATCAAGTAATATTCTATGTAACTTATATTTTAAGCTTTTTTTTTTTGTTTTATTCAAGAAAAATATCATTTCAACCTTCATTGCTATAGAGAGCAAATGGGTTCACATATCTGATCGTGAATATCCCTGTCAGTGCCACATCTAGTTTTATGGCAATGATTTAAAGAGTAGGATATGTACTCCCTAAGGTAGTTGAATGTCCAACATAAGCCGACGATCGTTATGTAGCCGTAACTGCCACGTAACGAGCCTGAGGGAGATAGGGTGATAAGAATACTTTAACTTTATTGCAGCTTGCAGAATTTGCTATATATGCATTACGCCAAGATGGGCTATGGTTTCAAGACTTTATCAGAGAGACCATTACGCATTAAATCAAATGATGAGTAAAATTTTAAAATAATTGTTATTCAATCTTTTGTAATATTAGGTTCTGATTGTAGTAACTGATGATTGGATTAATTTTAATTAATGTTCACAATATCGGATAGATTTTCCTATTTACATTAAAATTCCACTAATATCTATCGAAGAGAAGATTGATTAAGTTACAAACAAAGTGAATTTAAGATCAATAAGTAGATTTTCCTTTTCTAAAGAATTCTGATTCAATCACCAAAAAATAATACATAAAAACAACTTCATTTCGCGACAGAAGTATTAAAATTAGTAAATACGTTCGTCCATTTTTATAAAAAGGTTTAAAAAATAATACAGGAAAGCCATAACTATTTTAAAAAACGAAATATAATTGCTGCTAACAATACACAATTTCGTTGGTGGCAATTATTTTTGTTTGCCAGTTTATTACAGTTAAAGTAGTGGCAAATGTAATGTTTAATTAAGTTTAAAATTTTAAACTTAAATCTTTCTAAATATTTCCATAAAATTATAAACGAAAATTGATTTCGAATAGTTTTGAATATTATTGTTTTAATAGAGTAATTAAAGTTACAGAGTAGAAAGTAATTAGATTTATACAGTAGAATATACATACTTTTTCATTTTAAAATCTATTTATAATCAGAAAACATTTGCCAATTTTTTAATGTTAATTTGTTTTGTTGTAAAGAATTGTTCTTTTTAAAACTTCAACTCTAAGAGATGAAAGTTGGATTCTGTAGTAAAATTTTAACATTCAATTATTATTGATAATTTTACATAAAATACGATTATAAATACTACAAAGTTCAGAGCACGAAAAAAATTTAAAGCTTAAATTTAAATATATTTTCTTCTGTTTATTAATTACTGATTACGCAGTTAGATTTTTTAAAGATTGATTACTAATTAATCTTAAAAAATCTAATTTATTCTTGCACTAAAACAAGGAAATAAATATTAAACCAAATGAGAGATTTTTTTAAAACACTTATCTACGTAATATCGCGTATTATCAGTTGTAACAATGAAACCTGCTTACTCTATTGACTCGTTACAAAAGATTTCTTTGTAAGTTTTGATACGGTATACGAAAGCCAACTTAATGTTGGTTTGCATATTATGTATTGTATTAATATAACGTTTCGATTATTTATCTTCAATAAAATGTCTCGTTATTACGAAGAAAATTCTCAGACGGCCAAAATGAAATTATAGGAAATATAGAAATTTCCTAAAACAAACTGGTTTCAAATTCATGAAAAAATACAATTAATTTCCTCAAGATTTCGATCTGAGATTTTATCTTCTTAAAGTTAACTCGCGGAGAAATTTCCCTGTACACCAGATGTGTACAGGGAAATTTCTCCGCGAGGTAACGTTTTATTTATAAATAGTTAATTAAAAAAAATCGATTTTTTTAAATTACCTTTTCTCGGTTTTTCTTTCTTACTTTCGTTCAACATCTTCTGTGCAGGCGGCTCATCAATATCAAGTTCAAGATCGCTAAAAATAGTCGGATACGCACAATGTTTCAGTCTGGGTTTCTCCTTTTTAACCACAATAAACGAACCGTCGTCGCACTTGAATTTCTCTTCTGTTATTAGAAATTCGTCCGGAAAATGTTTAATGCAAACGTAAGAATTGCTTTTGGCTCGAAAATTCTCTCTCTGCATTTGTTTCTCCCAAACACGTTTCAGTTTATTGTCTTTGGGAAAACGAAAAGTCCATAATGTGGGTCCACCCATGTGATTTGTATTGCATCCAGGGACTGCACACTTCCGAGGTGTGTCCGATCTGAAATATTTTATGAATAATTCTTTAAAAATATATAAAATTATTTATGATTTTTTGTATTATTAAGTAATCAATTTTTCAAAATATACTATAAGAGAATTCTTAACTAAGGTATAAATTATAAATTTCTACAGTTTTTTATTGTATATAAAATTTATGGTTTATTTATTCTAATACAGTATATAAAACATTTTAAAATAAATATTTGATGTATAGTAGTAGCATCGTTTTCTAACAGATGGACAAAGAATGCCATGAGAATGAAAGAGGAGGAGGAAGAAGAGAGGGGAAACAAATGGCCATCTGTTCCTCTCCCTCTCGGTTTTCCTCTCTAGAGCTAGGAAAAGCAGCACTAGAGAAGCTGATATTCTATAGTGAATGATAAGTTTTTCCCCCTATTCAATATAAATAAAGTTTAATTGGAAAGAATCTAAATCTGTTATTTATATTTACTTTTTAAATTTCGAATAATAATTTCTTCATATATAAAAAATATATATTTTTTATTTTATATCCAAACCTAACGTTAAGTACATTTATTTCCACATTAAATATCATCGATATATGTCTCCAAATTTTATGAAATTCCAATAAATAAATGCAAAATTATTAAATTATTTTAAAATGGAGACTTTAATATTGTCTTTTCTGATAGCTAAAATTTAATTACGTTACGTGCTGATTTTTTTTCCTACTAATGATAATTCGATTTCTTATCGAGTTCTTGATTTATTATGATCATCATCCAATCGATGAGATATTCTCTATCGTTACCGCAACCATTTTGAAATAGAATTGCTATTCCGTTTAAAGTAAACGAAACGGCGTAACGGGGGGGAGAAACGTTACTGATAGTGAATGTTTTTCACAGAATATTCAAAGTTTACTTGATAATTCGTTCATTATTGATTGCGACATCGTCACAATGCCTTGACTGCAATTTTTAATCATCCTTTAATTTAAAAAATACTATATAAATAAACGTTATAACTCCAGATTAACGAAGGACAGGCAAGCCAGACAGTTGGAAAAAACAGGTATACAATTTAAAACTGGCTGCACGATTCTAGCTGAAATAATTTAGAAAAAAAAAGTGTGTGTTCCGACATTAATTACTACTTTCTTTTTGAAGAAAGAAATTACTGCTTAATCTATAAACTAATGGACTTCTATCATGATCCACAATGAGATCGCTAGCACCAGAATAAAATTCGCAATCTAATCTTAATCTGGATATCTCCTTTACAGAAAATCGACTATTGGACTTTCGATTTCAAAAATAAAACATAAAAAATCGGCGATTTCTTACATTTTCAAAAATTATAAAGAATTTAGTAAGGAAAAACAAACGATATATTAACATAAAGTATAAAAATTAGAATATTGTGTAAATTTAATACAATAATTCAATAGTTAATTTCCTATTCATAAGATAATGAAACATTTCATTTGGAGCGTGGGTTGTTGTCACATTTCTACGACTGGATTAAAGGGCATTCAAAAATGATTAACTCTTCAACTTTCCCTCCACCCAGTTCCATCCCCAAAAAAGTAAAACTGAATGACATTTTAGTTAATAACTAAACAACACATATAAAAATATTTCTTTTTAGATTTTGATTTTAGTAAGCCATAACTTTCTATGGAGGATATGGACAGATACAGATAAACGTGTGCAAAAATCCACCCCTACAGTTACGAAATACTGGAGCTAAAAAAATGAAAATATAAGAAAAACTGCGACCTTTCTCGTTTTAAATAAAGGACAAGGAGAGTTTATCTAAAACAAAGGACGTCTGCAAACCTAGCTGTAATAATCCAGCGATAAACTATCATTTTTAAGATCGATAATTTATTTATTAGCGTACCATCATCAACTATATAACCGGTTTTAAATTTATATTATTATAATTAGTTGGGATTAGCGAGTGCGCCCTGTATGTTATGTTTATTCTGGTTAAGTTTGAATAGTAATTTGTATGATTTTTATTAATATAACTAGAAGTACAGCTCCAAATAACAAAGCCGAATTTTAAGTTTGGATGTATCAATAGATCTATAAGTGATAAATTAATANTTCCCTCCACCCAGTTCCATCCCCAAAAAAGTAAAACTGAATGACATTTTAGTTAATAACTAAACAACACATATAAAAATATTTCTTTTTAGATTTTGATTTTAGTAAGCCATAACTTTCTATGGAGGATATGGACAGATACAGATAAACGTGTGCAAAAATCCACCCCTACAGTTACGAAATACTGGAGCTAAAAAAATGAAAATATAAGAAAAACTGCGACCTTTCTCGTTTTAAATAAAGGACAAGGAGAGTTTATCTAAAACAAAGGACGTCTGCAAACCTAGCTGTAATAATCCAGCGATAAACTATCATTTTTAAGATCGATAATTTATTTATTAGCGTACCATCATCAACTATATAACCGGTTTTAAATTTATATTATTATAATTAGTTGGGATTAGCGAGTGCGCCCTGTATGTTATGTTTATTCTGGTTAAGTTTGAATAGTAATTTGTATGATTTTTATTAATATAACTAGAAGTACAGCTCCAAATAACAAAGCCGAATTTTAAGTTTGGATGTATCAATAGATCTATAAGTGATAAATTAATAAATTTTTCAAAATATTTATATAATAAGTCCAGTTTAGTCTATCGTTTATATAATATAAACTCTAAAATATCATGTAACGGATAATTGATTAATGGCGATATTATTTTTAAATGATTTTTCTGATAAAAAAACAAAGTATTATATATTTTAATAAGTTAATAACAATAATAAATTTGTAAATTATCACAAATTTCATTATTATAGAAACGGAATTAGTTACTAATTTAGAATCTTAACACACTGTTTTATTGAAAAATTAATTATTATTACCGTAACGAAGTTGTTGACAGGCATCATGGAGTCGTAGAAAGAGAGAAAGGCAACAGAGAACAAATGGACAGTGAAGAAAATGGATGTAGAAGAGGAGAAGAGTATTGTTAGAACTAAGAGAGTCGTACCAATAGTCGTTGTTCGCCATTTATTTTGTCTAATTTCAGTTATTTTTCTTACAAGTTATTATAGATAGATGTTAAGTAACTTAAATTAGAATTGACTGATTGTGTCTTCGCATCTCTAAGAGAATAGTCGATAGCCAAAACTATTCTGTAATCGATCGCGCACGATAAGATTTGGCTACCATGAGAGATGAAGTTCGAATTGAACCCTGACATACTTGAAATTTATATAGCTAATTTCGACAGGAGTATCATTCCAGAATTCCTTAAATAAGCTGATTGACTCTACTACAGTGTTTTTTCAACATTTTTATAATAGTGGCAACCCTACTACTTTATATACGTATTGTAAATACATTAGTTGTACAATTAGTTTAAATTGTATATAGTATTTTCAATAAAACGATTACAAAGGTATTAAATAATTTGCAATTTTAATTACGTATGAATACACAATAATCTTTAATAATAATAATAATACACGTAAACAGCACTATGGTGTTACTCATCACTATATTTGGGTTGAAAACCACTGAGTTAATCCCAATACTCTAAAAACCATATAACAAAGCCATTAAGTACGCAGTACTTAGAGCATTAAAGTTAATTTTTCTGCAGTACAGAACTGATTTATGTAACTTATTTAAATTCTCAGCTGAATAATAATGCTGTATCAATCATTATATACTGTAAATATGATAGTGAAACGAAAGTACATACTTTTTTATCACAAATTACAATAATAATAATACTCGTTATTAAATATCTTTTAAAATACAAACTTTTAATTAAAAAAAAATACTGTCATGTTGAACTATTAATAAATTGAACCTATCGTCTATCATTATTAATTTAAATTTGATCGTTGTCTTGAATAAGGAAGGGAGGAGTCTAGACATCTGGAACGAGTTGTGTGTGAGGGATTTAAAAGACCATAAATTTTTTTTCTTTTCCGAACTCTTAGTTTTTTTCTTTGTTATAACGTGTAACGCGATATACTTGTTAAAAATTCGACAAAAAATATTTGAAATTAAGAATTGGTTTTGTATGAGAGCTGTTATTAATATATTTTAATGTTTAAGAATTTTCTTGCTGTATCTACAGCTTTGTGGACTTTACTTTTTATGTTCTTATCGTCTGTAATCCATCGAGTAATATCTAATTTAGCAGTAAATAACTTCGAACAATTTGCTCTTTCTTATTTTATACAGTTAAACCTGTGTAAAACGGAATCGTTCAGTACCGAAGAATTGTTTTTAGGCAGCTTTCTACTTTATTCAGATTCCGTTTTGGACAAGTTTTACTATATATATTAAATACATTTTTAAAAATCATTTTGTTAATGTATCTATTAATGTATAGTATTAAATAAAACAAGGAAATTAATTTATTTGGCTATTATTTCTATATGATTTTTTTTCACAATACATAATCCTAAAAAAAAGTTAATTAATTTCAAGTAGCAGAGACTGAATTTATATTATTATATGGAAGAATAAAAGTATAGGAAAGACTTACGACTTTACGTATTATGGCTTTAAGACTATCTTTTTAATATAATTTATTATACAGAAATAGGAAGACATGCTGATCAAAAAATAATTAAACTTTCTTTTCTTTCCTATGTATATACTTTATTATGGTATGCATTTTGGAGCAAGTCCCTCATCAACCATTACACAGGATAAATCATAGAAGACTGGACGTCTGTAGATACCAGATGTAGAAAGGCATATCATAATAAAAGTGTACACATAGAAAAGAAAAAAGTTTAATTCCCTTTTGATCCATGTGTCTCCTTATCTTTGTGTAATAAGTCTGATATTAAAAGATTGTCTTAAAGCCATAATCCATACAATAGTAAACAATCAGACAAGAAGCAGTTTCAGAAGTATTTTAAAGTAAAAGTTGTTTATAGAGTTCAAAGTACATTTTTACATAAATTTTTAAACATTAGATTTAACAAATAATTTATATATAGATATAAATATATTTGTCTTCAAAAAAGTTCATTAAATAATCATGTATCATGATGATGTAAGCTAAATTGCAAAAAAAAAAAAATATTGCAAATTATCAGAAAAATAAAAGTTAAGAACACGTTTCTTCCATTTTTCTGATAATTTGCAATATTTTTTTTTGTACAATTTAAAATCAAAATTGATTAAACTAATTGAAATTAATAATTAATGAATAAATGAAATACATTAATAATGTTTGAAAAAAATAACTCTGCGTGTAGATAACAGCCAATTATTTTTAATTATGTTGCACATGCTATAATTTAAGAGTGCTGAAAGAAACAGAAANATTGTCTTAAAGCCATAATCCATACAATAGTAAACAATCAGACAAGAAGCAGTTTCAGAAGTATTTTAAAGTAAAAGTTGTTTATAGAGTTCAAAGTACATTTTTACATAAATTTTTAAACATTAGATTTAACAAATAATTTATATATAGATATAAATATATTTGTCTTCAAAAAAGTTCATTAAATAATCATGTATCATGATGATGTAAGCTAAATTGCAAAAAAAAAAAAATATTGCAAATTATCAGAAAAATAAAAGTTAAGAACACGTTTCTTCCATTTTTCTGATAATTTGCAATATTTTTTTTTGTACAATTTAAAATCAAAATTGATTAAACTAATTGAAATTAATAATTAATGAATAAATGAAATACATTAATAATGGCTGTTTGAAAAAAATAACTCTGCGTGTAGATAACAGCCAATTATTTTTAATTATGTTGCACATGCTATAATTTAAGAGTGCTGAAAGAAACAGAAAAAGACTGTAGAATGCTCGACAGCATTCTGTCAGTCTTTTTCTGTTTCTTTCAAAATGGCAATGAAAGATGATGCTTTCTCGCCTAAAAGTGTACAACTTTTGCACATTAAATAAAATATCAAAAAAAATAAATTTACTCTTAAACCATTTAACAAATGAAGGAATTTCACAACAGATTCCAAACAGCACTCATCAATATTTTGAGAGTGGATAACCATTGTAGGGAAGAAAGGGGTTTGGATACAAAAGCAAAACTCCACGAGGCTTTGGAAAAAAAACACACATTAAATATCAAAAGAAGCAGATAGTTTCGGTCAGAATAGACATAATAATCAGCAAAGCCAACATGTGAAGGTTATTGTGTAAGTTCTTCATTTTGGATTACAAATCTTACATCACCCTCTCCACTCGGATCAATAGTAATGGTGGAGTTTATACTAGTGATATCTCATATATATGCTGTTTTTCCAGAAAAGGTAATTTGAGGGAAAAGCTTTGGCTTGACTTGCAAAGGAACCAAAATGTTTAAGTCAAGCGCTAACCAGAAATCAAGATTTGCTAGCGATCAAAACCCAGCAATATTTAAATGAATGCATATGATGTCACCTGATTCCTTACATTCAAAAGAATTATTCTCGAGAATAATATGTCTTCTGGTCAGATTGAGCTAGTTCCCACTACACCAAAATTGTACTACATTAACTGCAACAAGAACCACCCCGTGGAAGGCCAGTTAAGAATTTTTTGAGCAATTCTCAAGGCAGTCGTTTATGTAAAAGGATAGAAGATTTAAAAAATTGGCTGAAAATTGGTCTTATAAAGGAACTTGCACTATACACCCCAAATGAATTCAATTGCTTGGATACTTGTAAAATTACAAAAAGATAATGTACAGCTTTTCATCCTTTCAAAAAACTAGTTCATAGAATTCTTTTCTTTTCCCAACGAAAAAACTATATTACCGAAATTTTCAAGATTTTTCAGAACACCTGCTACTTATAGATTAATTATTATTAATCATTAATAAACTGATTTATATTTTAAAAACTATATAAAATTAATTAATTTAGTAGAAGATTATAACTTTTCATGATTATATATAACAACAAATACTTGTTTGTAAACGTTTTAAAAAATAAAATAATTCTATTAAAACAATCATGAAAATCTAGAATTATAATTTTTGTATCATTATTGTAGATGTGAATTCAAATGAGACTTTCCAGTGTTATTATTGATTTAATATATTGATTTATCATTCTGTTAAACAAATTTAGTTTATTTAAATTTTATAAATTTTTGATAATATCCACAAACTGTTACATTAATAATGATAAAAATAAAGTTAATTTATTTATAAAGTTTTTCATGATTTCTAACACCGTTCTTTAGAGAGAGGAAAAAAAATCATTCATATACAGTTGTGAGATGAAAATTTATATTGTTATAATTTAGAGCTTTAATAAGGAGGAAATTGAGTTAGTGTAAGAGATATTTTGCTAAGCAACAAATAATACAGAGCTTTGAAATATTGAATACATGTTTCAATATTTGGAAAAACAAACATCAATTTTGATGTAATCTAACACAATGAATTATTTAGATTTCTTATACAAAAAAACTAAAAAAGAAATTTTTAAATATATATATTACACACACACACGATATATATGTACACATTAAGCTTGCCAACTTATAAAGACTTGTTTCTGGTGGGAGTTTACCATTCCTAAAGTAAAATGTTTTGGGAGATTCAACATTTTTTAATGTCAGAAATATCAAAACATTATCACCTATTCTTTAATCAGTTTTTACTCAAAAATTGATCATCATATTGAGTAAATACAGGAAGAATAGTTCTCAAGTTACAAATTTTTACCAAATCCAAGTCATAGCACAAGACCTAGAGAGTTGACAACCCTAGTACACATACACACAGAACCAACCTCATACAAATAAATATACATTATTTACTACTACAGTTTTACACATTCTAATATTTGACACTATTTCCTTGGTAAACTTAAATTGAATTGTTTATCTTTATTTATTAAATCATGATGCCAAGTTTTAATTTTTCTTATATAGAACACTAAAAAAAACACAAAACATACTACATAATTATAGTGTTTTTTGATGTTTTAACTATTATCATTATAAAAAAAAATTATTATTATTTTGTTAGATTATAATCTTGCTTATAAAAATTTGATATTATGCAAATTTATAAAAGTTATTTAATCATGCATTAAATCATAATGACAATTAAATCCATTATGAATATAAATATTACTCAATAACTATAAATTAATAAAAATGAATGATTTTTTTATACATCCAAACCTCTTTAATATAATTTCTTAATAATCTTTTATTAAAATTTTTCTTTAAAAATAATTTTATGATAATTTATTAAAATAATTCAAAAAAGTTAACATTGTACTAGAAATACCAGCTTGATAAGCAAATACATAACATCACAAACATAAAAAAACAAGGAAAAATAAAATAATTTTAATGAAAACTTTAAAATTATTTTATTTTTGCTGGTTTTTTGTGTTTGCAAGGTTATTTATTTAATAAATTTTAATTAAATATTCTTCAATCTTCTTCAATTAAATCTTCTTCAATACATATATATTTATAAACTGAAGTATTATACTAAAATATATTTGTAGAAAATATATACATTTTTTATAATTGTAATTTAATAAAGTATTCATTATTATTTTAAAATATATTACACTACACTCTTTAAAACTTAAAAGATGATTGTATCCATTTCACTGACCTTGATAAAAGATTAAAATAGAACAAGTTTAAATATTAGTTATTATATACAAATGTAATAATACTAATTACTGTATAATAAGAGTCTAAAAATTTGTCTGTCTTTACATAATGATTACTTTCTGAAATATTACAAAATTATTTTTGTCTTTTCACATGTTGGAGAAAATAAAGATAAAATATATATTTTTTCAATATGTATATATATATATATATTTAGTTAAGAGATTGCACCTAACATCTACCTTTACTAGCAAATTACTTTGTATTAATTATTTAAAGTAGCGAAATTATAGCTCGATTATTTAGGAGATTGTTTGACATTTATTTAATAAAAATTTTATAGCAAATCACACTATTATATCATCACATTTTGTAATTTTTTTGAATTTAAGAAATAGATTATAATTTCTTAAACTGAATGCAGACTGAACATAATTGCCATATTTAACTACCAAAAAGTAGAAAATTTTCAAAATCTTTACTACACACACAAAAATTCTATTACAGTAGAGCGTCGATTTTCCGAATCAATTGGGGACTGGAGTTGTTCGTATAACTGATATTTTGGATAACCGATTTATGTACGAAAAAATAGTTTAATGTATCCGATGTTAAAATTTTTATCCGTTACGTGTCGCTTCGCGTTGAATTTTCGTCGATGTTAAGCCTAACAAAGACTATTGTATCGTTAAAAATTATTTTTTATTTTGTACAAACAAAATAAATATATTGAAAAATATATAAACAATAAAAAATTATACTTCAGATGTTAATTTAGTATCAAAAACGTAAAATATTTGAGTAGCCTAAGATATAGCTAAAGATTGAAGTGCCACAGCACTGGCGAAAATTTAAATTTGCCGACTGTAATTCTTTCGGATGATTGACGTTTCGGATGACTGACTTTCGGAAAATCGACGCTCTACTGTATTTCTTTTTACATTAATTGATTTCATATGGTGATAAAAGAAACAGAAAAAAAGTTACAAAAAATATTTTAATAGTTCTATTTTATACTAGAAAAGCAAAAACTGCATCAAAACTTTGTGTTTGATATAAACAATATTGTATTTTAGATATTTTAGATAATAATTAGAGAGAACTTAAAAACATGTTTTTGAAAAACACTACTAGTTACTTCTGCAAGATAAACTGTGAATCATAACTATAACAAATATTTAATTCAAATAAACATATAGCTATTGGCTGCTACTTTTCTGACCCATTTCTGTCAGATTCACTTTCTACAACCACACATAATTTATAAAGAAAACCTTAGAAATGTACAGAAAATAAAATGAAACAAAATAAATTTCCTAAAATATTAATTTTTATGTTAAAAATGTTATATTTCCAAGGAGGACAATGACTGTTAAATTTTCATTGAAACGGAAATTGAGTTAGTGTAAGAGATATTTTGCTAAGCAACAAATAATACAGAGCTTTGAAATATTGAATACATGTTTCAATATTTGGAAAAACAAACATCAATTTTGATGTAATCTAACACAATGAATTATTTAGATTTCTTATACAAAAAAACTAAAAAAGAAATTTTTAAATATATATATTACACACACACACGATATATATGTACACATTAAGCTTGCCAACTTATAAAGACTTGTTTCTGGTGGGAGTTTACCATTCCTAAAGTAAAATGTTTTGGGAGATTCAACATTTTTTAATGTCAGAAATATCAAAACATTATCACCTATTCTTTAATCAGTTTTTACTCAAAAATTGATCATCATATTGAGTAAATACAGGAAGAATAGTTCTCAAGTTACAAATTTTTACCAAATCCAAGTCATAGCACAAGACCTAGAGAGTTGACAACCCTAGTACACATACACACAGAACCAACCTCATACAAATAAATATACATTATTTACTACTACAGTTTTACACATTCTAATATTTGACACTATTTCCTTGGTAAACTTAAATTGAATTGTTTATCTTTATTTATTAAATCATGATGCCAAGTTTTAATTTTTCTTATATAGAACACTAAAAAAAACACAAAACATACTACATAATTATAGTGTTTTTTGATGTTTTAACTATTATCATTATAAAAAAAAATTATTATTATTTTGTTAGATTATAATCTTGCTTATAAAAATTTGATATTATGCAAATTTATAAAAGTTATTTAATCATGCATTAAATCATAATGACAATTAAATCCATTATGAATATAAATATTACTCAATAACTATAAATTAATAAAAATGAATGATTTTTTTATACATCCAAACCTCTTTAATATAATTTCTTAATAATCTTTTATTAAAATTTTTCTTTAAAAATAATTTTATGATAATTTATTAAAATAATTCAAAAAAGTTAACATTGTACTAGAAATACCAGCTTGATAAGCAAATACATAACATCACAAACATAAAAAAACAAGGAAAAATAAAATAATTTTAATGAAAACTTTAAAATTATTTTATTTTTGCTGGTTTTTTGTGTTTGCAAGGTTATTTATTTAATAAATTTTAATTAAATATTCTTCAATCTTCTTCAATTAAATCTTCTTCAATACATATATATTTATAAACTGAAGTATTATACTAAAATATATTTGTAGAAAATATATACATTTTTTATAATTGTAATTTAATAAAGTATTCATTATTATTTTAAAATATATTACACTACACTCTTTAAAACTTAAAAGATGATTGTATCCATTTCACTGACCTTGATAAAAGATTAAAATAGAACAAGTTTAAATATTAGTTATTATATACAAATGTAATAATACTAATTACTGTATAATAAGAGTCTAAAAATTTGTCTGTCTTTACATAATGATTACTTTCTGAAATATTACAAAATTATTTTTGTCTTTTCACATGTTGGAGAAAATAAAGATAAAATATATATTTTTTCAATATGTATATATATATATATATTTAGTTAAGAGATTGCACCTAACATCTACCTTTACTAGCAAATTACTTTGTATTAATTATTTAAAGTAGCGAAATTATAGCTCGATTATTTAGGAGATTGTTTGACATTTATTTAATAAAAATTTTATAGCAAATCACACTATTATATCATCACATTTTGTAATTTTTTTGAATTTAAGAAATAGATTATAATTTCTTAAACTGAATGCAGACTGAACATAATTGCCATATTTAACTACCAAAAAGTAGAAAATTTTCAAAATCTTTACTACACACACAAAAATTCTATTACAGTAGAGCGTCGATTTTCCGAATCAATTGGGGACTGGAGTTGTTCGTATAACTGATATTTTGGATAACCGATTTATGTACGAAAAAATAGTTTAATGTATCCGATGTTAAAATTTTTATCCGTTACGTGTCGCTTCGCGTTGAATTTTCGTCGATGTTAAGCCTAACAAAGACTATTGTATCGTTAAAAATTATTTTTTATTTTGTACAAACAAAATAAATATATTGAAAAATATATAAACAATAAAAAATTATACTTCAGATGTTAATTTAGTATCAAAAACGTAAAATATTTGAGTAGCCTAAGATATAGCTAAAGATTGAAGTGCCACAGCACTGGCGAAAATTTAAATTTGCCGACTGTAATTCTTTCGGATGATTGACGTTTCGGATGACTGACTTTCGGAAAATCGACGCTCTACTGTATTTCTTTTTACATTAATTGATTTCATATGGTGATAAAAGAAACAGAAAAAAAGTTACAAAAAATATTTTAATAGTTCTATTTTATACTAGAAAAGCAAAAACTGCATCAAAACTTTGTGTTTGATATAAACAATATTGTATTTTAGATATTTTAGATAATAATTAGAGAGAACTTAAAAACATGTTTTTGAAAAACACTACTAGTTACTTCTGCAAGATAAACTGTGAATCATAACTATAACAAATATTTAATTCAAATAAACATATAGGTATTGGCTGCTACTTTTCTGACCCATTTCTGTCAGATTCACTTTCTACAACCACACATAATTTATAAAGAAAACCTTAGAAATGTACAGAAAATAAAATGAAACAAAATAAATTTCCTAAAATATTAATTTTTATGTTAAAAATGTTATATTTTCAAGGAGGACAATGACTGTTAAATTTTCATTGAAACATAATAGAATATTTATAATCAAATCCAATTTTAAATTTATACAACAACAGAATATATTTCTATATTTATACTAAAGAAAGCTGCAAATGATCTGTTTTATTAATAAGTTTGTTCAATAAAATTAGTTTAAATATTATAATTTTTATAAAATTCGTAAGCTCTACTTATATAATTTGTTTATAATATCAAGATCAACAAATAATATACACCTTTCAAAAAAGCACTCATTTATTCTTGATATAATTTAATAAAAAATTATATGGAGGGAGTTGATATGAAATCACAAATTTTCTAATATATAGAAGTATAGATTGAGTTAGTAATACTTTTAATGCTAATTCTAAATACATTGCACAATAAAGATACTATATTTTGATATTTAAAGACAATTGTCTATTAACATATTTCCCAATCATAAACATATTCCAAGATGATTATTTAAAATTTTTTACCACAAATAAATTAAATCCATTGAATGACAATAAAAATGTTACATCTTTCTCACAGGATATTTAACTTTTTTCTTACCTGAATAATAAGAAATTACAATGAAATATATTGAATACAGTAGAGTCCCGAAAACTCAGCACTCGATAACCTGGCAGTCCAGATAACTCGGCACAAGCTGTTATCCTCCCTTCTTTCTGCAAACAATGATGGTCAAGGTCTTATCCAGAACTTAAAGAAAATTAACGTGTTGGATGTTGTTGGCTGGGAGGTGGACGCCTGGAATGAATTAGAGTCATTAACACTAGTTCATTCCTGCCAAAAACTCCTTGATCATGAGGGGAATGAGTTTGTTGAACATGATGATGCAGAAAATGTAAACTTATTCGACCACCTGAAAAGAGTTCCTGGATGTGCAGAAGGTGATGAAAATGATGTCGAACAGTGGTTCCAGAATGATACCAAGCAAGACATTATGTCCGATGCAGAAATTATTGCTGCTGTCACAGTTAGTGAAAAAATGCCGGAATATGATGAAGACGTTGACGTTGAGGACTCCACCGTACAAGCTCCTAAAATATCACATAGTGAGGGACTAAAGGCTGTCGAAACCACCCTTCAGAATTTTGAACTTTGGTAACAGACTTACTGTTCCTTTGTCGTCTTCGTGATAAAGAAGCAAAATGCAGAGTGCATTGCAGAAGACAACAGGACATTATGCATTTCTTTAAAAAAAAAGTAGTCAGTTTTTGCAAAGTCAGCTAGTTAATTTTCATTATCAGGTAAATTACTATACACTGTGTATTCATTAATTTTCATTTTTATGTAGTAAAGGCTCTGTGCCTTCATAAAGTACAGTATATACAGTACTTTTCCTTTGTTTAAGGGTATTTGGGCAGTTTACTCTCTGTTGTATTCTCAAGAAAACAATACATACAAGTACAGTACAGTATTTTCTGAGGAAACAATCATACTTATTCTTTTTTAACCCCATTCTCAATAACCTGGCATTTTCACAAACTCGGCCGCCCTTCAGTCCACATTAGGCCGAGTTTTCGGGACTCTACTGTATATACATTTCATTGCAAACTTATAAAAATTTCATATATCTATATAAGATACTATATTATCTAAAATGCTCCATTTGTTTATAAAGGATATTAATTTTCTTTAGCTACTGTGTATTTCTTCTATATAAATGCAACAGAATTTTTTAATGTATTTAAATAATAAGTTAATATTTGCAACTCATAATTTTGCTTAATTATAAATTAAATTAATTCACAAAATGTTTGATATAAAAATATAAAATTGATTTTAATCAAAGTGTATTATATTTAGCTACACATAAAATTTTGTTAATTTTTTACATAAATAATACTTTGAACAAAAAATTACTATGTTTATACTTTTAAAATTATTGTTTAAATAATAAAAAATAAATTTTATTTTAGAGAGGTAATTGTAAACCAAGTCAAAACACCAAATAAGTAATTATGAAAACTGACAGCCTAGATAATCATAAATAAAATTATGAATATTTTAAAATAATCTGAAGTCTTCTCTTTTATCATTTTGAAATTTATAAATATATCATCATCCTTATTTCAAAATACTAAAATTACAACATTATACTATACTGTAGATGCACAAATTGCAAAATTATTGCACTATTCCCATCATGTATTACTGCTAACAATAAGATTACTTATGTCCATAAACTGATGCTTTAATAACATATATTATTATAATATCAAATTAATATAAATATTTTCATAAATGTTTTGAAATCTTCATCCACTGACCTTCAGTTGCAGAAAATATCTGGAATACTTTCAGAACAGTAATGTGTTCTGAAAGTCATTGTCACAGATATAAATACTTTGCACAGCTGAAGGTGAGCCGATAAAAGCATCAAAGCATTTCTAGACAAAAAGTTTCATTATCTTAATTAAATTAAGACAATGAAACTTAACTAATTAAATTTTATTATTTGTTAACCTAAAATTGTGCAAAAGCACTTAAGTTTTTATATAAATTTTTAATCCAAAATTGAAAAGCATTTTATTTATATTCAATAAAGCAGAAGAATAAAAATAACTATATTTCATTAAATTTTGAATAATTTTTCACTGATAATATTTTTTGTTTTCAATTATTTTCTCTTCAATTACTTGAATATAATAAAAAATTGAAAACTAAAAACAGCATGTAAAGTTTTTTCCTTTCTTTAAATATTGCTCAGAAATAATACTCAAGCATGAATATTCTATAGACGTTAAAAGTTTAAAGGTCATTGATATATAACTTATCATAGTTACTTTTTAAGAGCATTCACATAATACAGAAGAATAAAATTCTTCATGTTAGATAATATAAATTTAATAAATTATATCAAATGTTGTTAACAATTTATCAAATTCTTAAAAGTATTATAAGATAACCTCATTATGAAATAACACATCTTATCCTTAAACATGTGATTAAAATTTAATAAACATTTGCTTTAAATTAATTAAAATACAGTAATTAAGAGTTACAAAACATTAAATAATAGTAAAACTGCAAGAACAAATATCTTCATTTTTTCTTTAAATTTTAACAATAAAACTTTAATACGTAAAGCCATGATTTTATCTATATAAGAATTAATTTGTCTTAGAAATAAATAAAAAAAATTGTTACTACAATTAAATTTTTAAAAGAATTATACTTAAATGATATTAAATTTCTAATTCAATTTCAAATTTAAAGAAAATATTTTAATACAAACATTTGAAATTATAATAAATATTATCTTCAAATAAACTTATATTTTTCAGAATAAAATAAATAAAAAGATATATTATTTATTATTGAATAAATGAACTTATTAACGTACTTATGATTATTCTTCTTAATTGGTTGTACTGCTTTATCAATTTTGCTGTCCCTTGTTTTCTTATGATTATTGCTACTTTCATTTGGTAAATTTTGAGATGGAATAGCATTCTTTTTCAAAAATTTCTTCTTTGTGGGAAAATCTAAATGAATGCAAAACCAAATAATAAGAATGCAGAAGAATTAAATTTTAATCTAAATGAAAGTTTAAAAAATATATTATATTCATTCTGAAACATTTTTCTATTTCTCTTGCATTAAAAAATTTATAAATAAACAATAATTAAAAATATTCATATGTATCAAATAATTTACTTCATTCAATATACAGTTTTTAATACCAATAAAAAAGTTTTTTTTAGAGACAATCATTATCTCATCATAGACTAAAAGATGTTTCTGTGTTCTTTCTTATTACTGTTCAAAAGATTTTGATATATTAATTTTTAAATATTGTTCTATAGTTGTCTGATAAAGTAGCTAGTAAAAGAGATTTTGGGCTGATGAGACATTGGTCATCTTAAGAATCATTTTATCAGTGTTAAAGACTGACTTCTTTAAAGTTACAGTGTATGATGGACACAGTACAAAATAAGGAGTTGCTGATATGTAGAGATTTAATTTCTTATTAATATTAAAACTGACTTCAAAAGATTCAGTTTTTCAAAGAATTATGCTAAATATTTAGCTTCTACATACTAATTTTATATAATTACCAATTCAATTCTCTTAGTCTGCAGATGTTTTCTGAATTTAATATAACATCTATATTCTATTAAATTATTCTACATATGACGTTTTTGCTTATTGAGTAAAAAAACCTAATACAGTTGAACTTGTCTAACTGAAACATGTTTATCTTGAAATTTATTTTTCCCCTTGCAGCATTTTCAGTCTAAATTCAATATATTTTCCATATTTATCTCAGATAATCTCCCAAAACCATTATATCTCAAATACTGGGTTGAAGTGTCAATTACAAATTCAAAGCTTTGCAATTATATTTTGATAGCATAAACTCTAGTTGAAAAACACGTCTTGCAACACAGTACTTAGCTGCAATTAACACTGCTTTTTCTAATCAGTTAAGTTTGGCCTGAGTCTTATTGGTTGAAGAAAGTCAGGCACCAGAAACTATTCATGTTAAGGTATGTCAAAAATGTTTTATTTATACCTAACACAGGTATGTACTATACTTGCTATTGTATTAATACCATACCTCCAATCAAGCCTATTATTGTTTACTTTATAGGAACCTCTATACCTCGAAACCTATCTATCTCTAAATTTTTTCTCATTCTCTTGAGATTCGAAAAACAGGTTCAACTGTATATCAAAAAATGAAAATTAAAATATTCTAAAAAATTATTGTCTTATTAAGAAATATTCATATTTAACATAGAAATAAACAACTTAAGAGAATTAACTTTTTTATGTCTCTAAATTGCATTAATATTTATATTGGGTGATGCAGAAGTCCTTACACATAGCAACCATTTGCAGTGCCAAGAACAAAGCATTTTAAATTTTTATGCAAAAACAAAGCATTTATTTATTATTATTATTATTCACTTATTTACAAACAGCTGCTATGTAACTACTGGATCACCTGGTATACATAGTGACATCATTGTAATGAGTGGACGATTGCTAGATGATTTGAGTGATGCAGATTCTTAGATGATAATAAAATTTTAAATCATTAATTATGTAAAATCCCTATAAACTTCCTTTACAAAGCATTTTTATCTTATTATTCTGAAGCTATTTCAAGTAATTGCCAAGACAAAAATTATTATAAAATAATTTTTCAATATTTAAATAACATTTTAAAGAAAATACTTCATAATAAAACACCTTCCACACTATTTCCAGCAAAACATTTTAATAAAAATGCAACTAAATGAATGATTTCAGCTACATAAAGTGGCCTGCTTCATGTCTTAACACCCATTATTATTAGGTTCCAGCTCACCACGTAGAGAACTGAAAATAATTCAGCCAATATTTAAGAATTTATACAATTAATAAAAGGTAAAAACCTTAACTGTTTTTGTCAAGTAACAGGAGAAAAACATTTTACTGTAAAAGTAATGAATTATTTTGTGTTATTAATAGAAAGATCTCCCGTATACGTAGCAATTATACAGTAAACCCTTCTCAAGCAGTAGGGCATTTGGCGACACATCAAAAAAATATATATACAATCATTACATATCTAAAAATGTAGCAGAGAACGAATAGTACAAGAACATAAATAGGAACAAATGTTTTCGGTGATCTTAAACCACTGTCTTTAGGTTAGAAAACATTTGTTCTAATGTTGTAGCATAAGAACAAATGTTTTCTAACCTAAAGACGATGGTTTAAGATAACCAAAAAACATTTCTTATGTATTCCGTGTATCATTCATTCTCCGCTGGACTTCTGGTGTGTATTTGTATCGCCCAGTTTTATTGGTTATTTTTTTACAGAAAAACAAGTCAATTTTTTAAATTATAAGTGAATAAATCTATAAATAAATAAATAAAATATTAAATCCTCAATTTTATTTATTAAAATTTTAATTTTTTTGTCATAAATATCATAATTTATATTTATACAAACAATGAATTTTTTTTAAAAATTATTTTTTATTTTACTTAAAAATTTAATAATAGAATAAAATAAGAAATTGAATAGTTTATGACGTCATCTTATAATTCTTACGTAAACACGTGACGTAATTAAGATTAAAAATGTATATTACCTGGGAGAATGAAGTCATCCTTCTTGAAATGCAAACTGCAAACATACATAAAGGGTGAGATGGGTTTTACAATTTTCAATACTTCCGCCCATTTAAATTTAAGAACAGAGTTGCGAGGGAAGAAGTGAAGGGATATATCCTTCGTCTTTCTGCTTCGACACTGAGGAACCGAACAATAACGATTACTTATTTTCTTTTCTTTTTCCTTCAATAACATCTTTTCTTCCTCTTCCATCTTTCGATACCGTTTCTTCTAGTTCAGATTTTCGCCGCACTATGGCGGTATAGTCGGGGGTGCGATTCGTCTGCTTTCTTTTTTTTTTTTTTTTTATTTTCGCCGTGTTTGTTTCCATTAATATATAAATTTTATTCAATCGATACTGGAGAAATCGCTATGTTATTAAAACATTATCGACGTATCTGTCATTAAATTTATCTTACACTTATAAATAAAATAAAATAAAAACAACGAAATAAATTTTTAAATTCTTTATTATAATCTCATGTTTATTATACTTTTTTAACGTCGCTATTGTTAATTTACTATTTTTATTAACTTTAACACTTAATTATGAAAACTAAAATTAAAATAATTAATCAAAACCGGTATGAAAATTTCGTCTTTATCTGTGTCTTTGTTCGTGAGATTCACTAATCGAACAAAGGAGAAGGAGCAGAAAATCAATACCAAGAATAATATAATCACGTGTTAAGTTTACATATTTACGTCATACGAGAATAAAGAATTTTAAATTCGAATCGACCAATCATCGAACACGAATTTTTAAAAATCGTTTATAGTAAAGTTAATTATTAAATTTAAAATAACAATTAATATAATTAATAAAATATATGAATAATTTCACTCTTTATATTTTTTTTAATATTAGAATATGGATATAGTGTTTAATTATTTATTTTTTTGCAATCGAATATTTATTTGTCACCAATTCGATCTTAAGAACATTCACTCGAAAATAAATACAAGGTTACGCTCATAAATGCAGCAGATGGGCTAATTNTTTTATATTATATAGAAAATTTTTATTAATTTAATTATCAATTTTTTTTAAATTAATAAATTAAATGAAATTAGATTTTATTATAATTTTATAGAATATAGATATTGCATACAAGTACACGTTTCTATTTTTATAAGGTTGAGATAATAATCTTTCCTTGAAATAAATGTTTTATTTTCCGATAGATAAATTTTTATTCAGCAAAATTAACGAGTGAATTGACTTTGATAAGTTCGTAATTCAGGAAATAGCTTTAGGAAATATTATGCAATTGTTTTAATTGTTTGTATCGCTCAAAATTATGAATTAATGATAAAAAAATTTATAAATATTCAAAGAATATATATTTTTTAATTCATATTTATAAAAGGAAGTACTTTTATTGATTAAATACTTTCTAAATTCGAAATATTATAAGATATTATCGCTAAATTAAAAGAATCTTAATATTTTATAGATATATTTTTAAATGGAGGATAGGGGTGTTAGTTAAAATTTATTCTATAGGACATATTTTGTCCTTTAAATCGGAGTTTATTGCAACGAGTGTTTATTATGTTGTAATTTTAAATAGTTTTAAATAAATAAAATTATATATAACTTTAATTATTTAATATTCGGATGAAATAAATTAGCATTTTTCAACTTCGAGTATTGATTTATAGATTCCGATTGCAAAGTAACATGAGCTATCCACCAAGAAAGAAGGATCTACTGGGAAAACTTCCTATACATGTATTAGACTTGTGAAGAAAACATGGAAAATAAGTGGCTTATATATTCTTTCAGCCTTTTTGCAGTTAATTAAATTGGTGTTTATTTGAATTTTTTGTAAATTGTTTTAAACTTTTCTTTTTCTTTGCTTCATGTTATAGGGTGCATTGCAGTTTTTTGCTTATTAAACAGGAAAAATGGGCCTAAAACTATGCTTGAACACGCTTTATCATGTTGAAAAGCATCTGTAGTGTAGGGTTTGACTAGGATTGTTATATATGAACATTTTTTTTTAATTCTACACAAGACATAAGTAAAATAGGTGTTCAAAACAAATGATGAAATCAATCGTAGATATTCCTTTGTGAATAATGCGGGTGTTTTCAGATGTTAATAGACGAGTTACACTTCGAAATGACTATTTTGCTATTTTATAACGATTAAAAAATATATAAAAAGATTATAACAAAATCTCATAAAAGATGGCGCCACCTACAATTTTAATTATTTACTTTTTTTTACTAATACAAATGTTATTTTTTTTAATAAAATTTCATAAAAGCCGGGAAAGTTACGCAACTCGTTGCTAGAATTTTTAAATACTGTAATTATTTCATAAATAACACAAATCGATAAATCTTAGTTTTATTTAACAAACACACAACTGAACATAATAGGTAGGATGATAGAGTTAAGGACAAATATTCGGATCGATAGTCTCCCAACCTATGATTTCTTCTTTATTAGTTTCTTTCAACCATTCATATAAAGGCTTGAAGTACTCTAGAAGAGAATGTGCATTCATTTTTCGAGCACCAGTAAGTTTTTCTAAGGCTTCGGGCCAAGGTCGCGATGATCCCATTTGCATCATTTCGCTAAATTAAAAATAATAATTATTATTTTCAGTAAATCATCCATTAAAAAATATTTATAAAGTTTTACCTGATTAGTTTTCCGGCCTCTTTGGAATTATATATATCGCACTTATGTAAAGGACCTAAGTATCCAGAAACACGACAAAGAGCTTCGTGAAATTGAAACTGGATAATGAAGCTGACAAAGTACCTGAAAAACATAATTTCACAATAGTAAACAAAGAAAAATGTTGGAAAAAGAGCAGAATGTATGAAAGACTACAATCTGTAAAATAGCAAAATCTATTTTCTTATATCTGTATCTTATGCCTTATAATCTATCAGCTAAGCAGAAGTCTCTAACACATCACTATGAGCATGTCTTTTAAAGATTTTGCTGTATAGAAAGCTAAGATTTAACTTTAATATAGCAAAATTGAAAAGTAAACTTACCTAATATAAGGCGTATTAGCTGGAACATGAAATTTTGCACCCGGATCAAAGTCAATTTCCGTTCTCCTAACAGGTGGACATATTCCTTGATATTTAAATCTTCAATGGCCGAAAAGATATACTTCAGTTGTTGAAATTCAGACACACTTTTATTTTTAAGCATTATTTAAAATGCTGAGATTCATATACCTCATTTCCCACCATTTTGTATTCCATTCTTCAAGGGGTATTTCTCCGCTATAAACTCCCCATCTCCATTTATCTAATATGTAGCCAAACGGTAGAAAGGCTACCTTCTTCAATGCCATTTCCATTAAAAAGTTTATGTCACCTTCTAAAATAACAATAAAATATATTAATTTTGAAAAATTGCACGATGTTTTATCTTTAGATCTACCTCTATCTGAAATTATATCGTTCAATAATCCTATAGACTGTAGATGATTTGGAGTATATACAGAGAGACCCATAACATCACCAATGGCTTCGTGGAAACCTACGGAAAATATACAGAAATAAAATTTGGCAGTAATTTTTTACAATATATTTACTTATATGCCAAAAATCTACCTGGGTTTGCACCCGTTCTGAAGATATGAGGCTGCTTTGCGTATTGCATATAGTATTGTACGTGTCCCATTTCGTGATGAGTGGTAATTAAAAATTCCATTGTAGGTTCCATGCACAATTTTACTCTTAATTTTTAAAGTAAGAACATTAATAAGTCGATACGATACTGAGAAATGCTCAAGATAAATTTTAAACGTTGTACCTGAAATCACCCTTATTGCATAAATCCCAAGCAGAAGCATGGCAAACCACCTTACGATCTTTTGGTTTCTCGAAGAGAGAATTATTCCAAAATTCTTTCGTCATTGGTCGAAGTCCTAACGATACAAAAAATTCTTCGGCCAATTTGGCAATTTGTATTGGTTTCATTTTCTGTATAACGAAGAATAATCTCATTTTCGATATATATTAAGAAAGTTATAAATTATAATCGGCACTAATTCTAAAAATAGTTGACTATCAGGGGAGTGGGATCTGTACTACCCTATTAAAGGTTTGGTTTATTTGGTTACAGCAACGCGACATATGGGCGATCTGCTCCAGGGAGGCCTCCCGAGACAACTTTTATGGAAAACTTGCCTCTATTTGAGCGTTACAAACGTGAAGAAAACTTGGAAAACTCCACGTGGGTTAGTGCCTCGCCAACGGTTTTCTTCACGCCTATAACACCTCAATATCTTGTAGAAAGTCCTTCCGGAACGCCCCAATTCTTAACAGATTGCCCAATTAATCGCCCAGATATTATTAAAAAATAAAATTCGATTTTAAAACAAATATTTCTTTATTAAAATAGTAAAAAATTCACACGACTATGCCAATAATAGACATGCTTTAGTTTAATTAACTTAATATACTGTACTTACCTTAGCTTTCATTTGTGGTGTTACATCCAACGACGGCTTATTTCGATAAGGTATAACCAGATTTAAAATATTTTGCCATTCTTGTGACCACATATTACCTAAAAAGTATAAAACGTTCAATTAGAAATCATAAAAATTAGAAAAAAAATAATAGAATTTGACGAATAGGCCTACCAAAGAGATGAGCCGGTATAGGGCCATCATGTTTAATTTTATCCTTTCCATACTTTTGTATCAGTTTCCGCCGGACATAAGCATGTAATTGTTGATATAAGGGTTGAATCTGCTTCCATAGATTTTCTAAATCTTGAAGAAATGTGGGGCTTTCGTATTTATCTCTCTGAAATTCTCCCGCATCTTTAAATCCTAAAATGAATAATTTGTGCTAAATATTGACTATAAACATTTCCTAATTAATTTATTAAATTAAAATATCGATTAACGCCATAATGATTACTTTTAAAGCAACTGAAAGCAAATAAATTAACAATGAAGACATTCTTTCTGTTAGTTATTATCCAATTAAATGCATTACTACACGTTGCTAGCTTATTCGTTTGTCAATTGTAATCATCTGTGCAGAAAGAATGTCCTAAGTATGAAGACTATCAATTAAATTAATTTACCACACTAGTGATTAATGGCGTGGTATTAGAAACTACATTCATATAGTATGAATTATAAAGTAATAATTTATACATATTTTAATAACATATATTTCCTTCACAATGCATTATTACGGATGCATTTACACACAACGTTTACCTTAAAAATGTGTTTACAATATAATTAAATGATCTGCTCATAGTATATATATAAAAATATATTAAAGATGCATTCATACTTTGCCTGTTAAATCGGAAAATTCGCTAAAGAATTGTTCTTAAATCGGGGTAACTGTTTAAAACACTACTTCCGTGTATATAATGTAATATTTGTTAAATTCGAGTTATAAAAAATACTCTGGCCCAATAATTTATATTTCCAAATCGGTTTGGAGCAGCTTATCCCGTTTCTATATAAGGTTATTGTTTTTAATAAGCTTCTTTCAGGTTGTCCTATTTTTCATCCCTTTCTCCACGGCTCACAATAGGTGAGCCATGGAGAAAGGGATGAAAGATAGGATAAAACCGCAAAATACTGGTCGTGGATTTGTGCCTGACCAACGGAATGTCCACGTGGACTTTTCCGAGTTAAATTCACGTATCTAACACCCAAATAGAGACCAGTTTCCTATAGAAACTCTATTTGGGAAGCGCCCCGCTTGGCAGACAGTCCACGTGTTGCGTTATTGTATTCCATCAAATCAAACCAAACCAAACCTCTCCTTTATCAAACAGTTATTATTTTATGTAAATATTTACCATTCAGTAAAGCCGCCTCATTACTTAAATGTACAAATTTCCAGTACAAAGGTTTAATTTTTCTTCCAACTTTATTCCTCCATTCTTTCCAGACGTGTTTCAACTCTTCATAGTCGTTAGATTTAGCCAAAATATTGGTTAGATCTATATAATAAATTAATAATTAGAAATTATTTTAATTCTGAAGGCCATTTGACCATACATAAATAACAAAAAATATACAAAATTTACCTGGATCTAAAGCTAGGTTACACTTATTTTTATTTTTAAAATCGCATATAACCGTTGTACTATAAATATCGACCATGTCAGCTTCAAGGGAACTTTTCTATATATATTAGAAAATTATATATAATTAACTTATTTTAGGATATATTAAATCAGTGGCGATTATATTTTACCTTGCGTAATTTCGTAACAGATAATGCTTCATCTCCTAGATACGATAAATGATGAAACTGACGTCTCAGTTGAGGATCCGAAAAATGTTTCCAGTCAAATTTCATTAATTTTTTCCAATTTTCTTTAGTGATTTTTGAATTTAGCATTTCCTGTTCTATCTAGAAAATCAAACTTCAATTTTAATTTGCCTGAATGAGTAATTAATTTTACGCCTTTAAATTATCAAATTGTGGCCATTGATGAGTGTCTTCAGGATCACGAGTTGCTTTGGTGCTAGCTAAATCCCTGAAGACATTAAAATGGCTGATTTTTTTAAAACTCTTTCCAACCTGAAGACACTAAGAGGTCCTTTTTCTATCCCATTTTCTCAAATGATGGGCATAGAAAGGTTCCCCTCTTCGTGTTTCCTTGGTGGAAAGAGTTCAGAAAACTAAATAATAATAACCTAATATACATATTATTATATAATTAATTAATTAATTAGAGAAGAAAATAGTAGGTTTTAGTAATAAGGACTCACTCACCATTTTATTTTTATTATATTTTGTAATATTTGTTTCGTAATTCCAAGATGCCAATTGAAATAAATGACATTGCCTTTCGTTGATCTGATTGACATTTCGGATAAATCGTGAAGCAATTTGTTCTTCGGTAATTAAATATTTACAACTGTTAATAGAACTTAAACATAGGAGAAATGCTGATAACATATCCTCGATTTTCGATTCATTCAATTAAATTGTTCTGACGTAATTACCATCTGCCGTGAACAATTTCTAACGTTATTGTCAATTGTCAACAATTTCTAGAGCAGGTGACTACATTCTTGACAGATGTTTAAATGTATACGTCATCAATTTTTATTTTATTATCCCCTTTTCTGGATAGATAATGATTAAACCTTGTATAATTATATTATTTCTTAACTTAATCAAAATATATCTAAAATTGTCACTAGTATAATATTACAGAACGGTGATAAATGTAGATAATTTGAATTTACAGGCATGGTCTCCAATGCTACCGATTTTTCGGTAGATTTACTGATTTTTGTCTGTAATCTACGGAAAATTCCCTATTAAGCCTGTTAGCCAGGCACGAACCCACGACCCATGTTGTCGACAAAACTGATATAGGCCTCTTGTTACATCTCACGAAGAAAATAAACACAAGAAACTTTCATAATAACTTTGAGTTTCTTCATAAATTTCGTTCTATAGTGAAGGTTCTAGCACGTGTTTCCTAAATCAGGAGCTCTTCGCGTGTCTTCCTTGTCCTTCCAGTAGTGTAGAATATAAATAAATATATATATATTTTACGAAAATTTAATATTATCAGTAAAATTGTTATTAAATTATATATAATTTACATTAAAACGGTCGTAATCTCATTACTTAAAAAATTTGATACTAGATGGCGATACGTTTGAGAAATCGAATAAATTTCATTGTTTAGAATTTTTACACGTGTCTCCATCTAGTATCAAATTTTAAAAGTAAAATAATATAGTCATGTTACATCTCTTTGCAGTAAAGTTATAACGCTCCTTGCCGAGCAGCCTTATAACTGAAGATTTTTTAAACAATAACGCTGTAGCTTAATATAATTTAACACTGTCTTCAATATAATCCGATTTACTGTTTAAAATCTATAACTTTTAAATCAAAATGTAAAAATTGGTATTCTAATTGGCGCACATAAATATATTGAACTTGGTTTTCTTATGTAATTATGCTTGCATCATAAATTATTATTTTAAATTTTGATAGTGTAGTGTGAGGCCCACCATTTCCTTAGATTTTGAAACATTATCTTGTATAATTTTAATTTTAATCAACTTGGCTTTATATAGACACACTACCGTAGTGTGTCTGTATAAAGCAAAGTAAACTACAACACAGTTTCATCAGAATAAAAAAAGAAAAAATTTAATCAACTTATTTAGAACTAATAATGTATTCTCTTTAAATAATAAGTTTGAAATTTTATTGTATTTTAAAACTATATATGTATTTGGTATATACAGTGAGTGATCGGTTAACGAACATAATTCGTTCCAAGATTATGTTCACTACCCGAATTGTTCGTTAATCGATTATCGATTTACCATATATTTTTATGGTAATTTGATTAATTCGTTTAGGAGATCCCAAAAATTAATAAAAAATTATATACTTTCTTACTATATTTATTTATATGTATGTAATAATAAAAATACATATATACACAGTCTTGCAGGCCCACCAGTGACCAAGCGGTTCTGGGCGTTTGGTCGTGGGTTCGGCCCTCGCCAGGATGGGCTGGTCACGTGAAGTTTTATTCATGTCTGTAACGCCTAAATAGGGGCCAGTTACCCTTAAGACCTCACGGAAGTCAGATTGTCCAAGTGTTTCGTTGCCGTAAATTAATTAACAAACACAGTCTTGCATTTTTTATCATTCATGTTTTTTTCCGTTTATGGAACGTTAAAGAATCTGTCCAATTTCGATTGCTTTTCTCTCTTCAGGATTTTTCGAAAGCAATTAATAGCATTGTCGACGGTGAGATCCTCAAGCCTATTAATCTCAAACTAATTTGGATGCCATTCTAAAATCGTTGTTCTGACATCCTTCCACTTCAAAAGATCTTAAATAGCAGATGTCCGCATTGATTTTCATTCGTCTTCCTCTATTTCAGAAGAAAACACATCTCGCTGAGTTTCTTAGTGTTCTTCATTCAAGAGTTCTTGGAGTTCTTCTGTCCTCAGATCAGTTTCAGGTTCCATTATGAGCTGTTCAATGTCATCTTCGTTCACCTCTAATTCCAGATCTCTAGCAATTGTCACAATTTTATCCATAATTTCAACGACATCAACTCCGTGTCAGTGAATACAGGAGGGACACAACTTTCACTAAGCCGAATTCAACTTTCGTTGAGTGACTTCTGACCATGCCTTTTGAATGAGCTTCAAGAATATCAATTTTTTTTTTTTTCCAAAACGTTTTTAATGTCATCGTTGAGGAGAACTGGCATGCTTCTAATCACCGAGGAAACAGGGCTCAAATGTACAATTTCTTGAAACTTGCAATAATCTCTTGATCCATTGGCTGAATCAACGAAGTGGTATTCGGAGGCAGAAACTAAACTGTCAGCCTGAAAAAGTCTTCCAGAAAATTATCTTCAAGGTCTTTTGGGTGTCCTGGTGCATTGTACAATAGCAACAGTGCTTTCAATGGCAATTCATTGGTCTGAAGGTAATCCCTGATGCCTGGAGCACAAACTTCAAACAGCCATTCTTTGAAAAGAGCCTGCGTGACCCATGCCCTTTTATTCGATCTCCACATCACTGGCAGTTTTTCTTTAATTATGGAATTTTTTTGAATGCTCTAGAGTTCTCAGAGTGATAGACAAGCGGGATAAGCTTCATATCACCGCTAGCATTAGCTCCCAAAAGTAACGTCAATCGGCCTTTCATGGGTTTATGCCCAGGAATATTTTTTTCTTCTTTTGTAATGTAGGTATGGTTCGGCATGCACTTCCAAAATAAACCAGTTTCATCATAATTGAAAATTTGTTGTGGACAATATCCTTCTTTTTAAATGAATTCTTCAAACTTGAGACAGAACTTCTCAGTTTCTTTGTCTGCATTAGCAGAATCACCATGAATTACCAAACGTTTAATGTCAGATCTTCTAAACTTTGCAAACCATCCAGGGATAACTTTGAATTTTATCTCCTCATATGATGAATGTAGAGGTTATTTCTTCAATACTTCAAAAATTTCTGTAGCTTTCTCTTGAATGATGGATATACTAGTTACATTTCTTTCCATTCCCCCCTTTTTTTTTATCAAAAGTAAAAGCAATCTCTCCATTTATTCATGGATGGCACATCTTTGTTTCTGAGATGTGATTTTCGTTATGCCTTTATCTGCTTGAGTCTTCTTTATTATAACTTTCTTAGTTATGATTGTGCCTACATCAAATGGATTAGTAAACCGTTCAGGTACGTACAGTACATGCATATTCTCCAAGTCTTCGAAACTTGCTTTAAAGTTTTCTCTTAACTTATCAAGATGTTTAATATATATTTCCAAATCACGGTCGGAAATCTTTTCATTTTCTTTTTGTACTCGCAAGTTTGAAAAATATTTAAAATCGGATCGTGCCAGTAAAGATTTAAATAGCTCCATTTTTACTTGAAAGGCCATTATGATTGTTCGAGCTTGAACAATTGTGACATTTTTTCCTTGCAAACGCTTCTGTACTATATTAAATTTTGAATAAAGGTTTGCCAAGTAAAACAGATAATTCTTGCACTGTTTTAACTGGTCACATAGTGATGGATCCACATTCCTAAGAAACTCTTCAGCTGAGTCGTACAAGTCAACAAGCCTCTGCAAATTATCACCTCTTGACAACCACCTTACCTCAGTGTGCAAAAGTAATTAGTTTAAAGTTTCATTATTTTCTTCTCATAACTTCGCAAACAGTCTGGAATTGAGAGGATGAGCTATAATTTTATTTATTGACCTGATGCACACTTTTCGTGAAGATCACCACTCAGTTTTTTGGCTACAAGGTGCTGCCTGTGTAGGACACAGTGAACAGTATGTAGTGTACTTTATAAACCTTTTCCTTCAGAAAGACGAAAAATCCTCTGTAACGGCCTACTATGGCAGGTGCACCGTCAGTAGCTAGTGTAGTAATATTCCCGAAAGGAATGCTGTGCTTGTTCAAATAATCTTGCAAGCATAAAAAAATTGTCTCACTTTTTGAATCGGTTTCAAGATACTTAGCAAATAGAAATTCATCAACAGTGTCATTCAGGGATGGACTATGAAACCTAACATAAGCAATGAGAAGATTTGAACTTCCGAAAGTTGATTCGTCAAGTTGAATAGCAAACTTACAATGCTGGAGCTCAGAGCTCAAAGTTCTTTCCACATCATCGGCCATTTCCTCAATATGTCGCTGCACGGTTTTTGCACTTTATGGTATGCATTTTAAAACTAGTTGAGAGTCTTTCTTCATAACATTTTTAATTGTATCTTTTATAGCCGGTATTATAATCTCTTCACCAATAGCATACGGTTTGCCTTTCTTTGCTATATTAAGAGAGATGCTGTAGGATGTCTTCAGTCCTCCTCCTCTATCAACACTAGCAGATGACTTCAAATATGTAATCAAATTTGGCCGAATTCTCAATTTCTCTTTTAGTATTTTGAAATACTCAAAATCTTTGTTTTTCTTATCAGAATGGATCTTTTCCAAGTGGTCTTTCATTTTCGCTGGCTTCATAGCATCATTGCTGAGAGTTTTTTCACATAATAAGCACATAGGAATAGTTTCATTAGCAAACGATGGCACAAAACATATTTAAAATACTCCTGTGATTGTCTGCATTTCTTCTTAGCATTGGTAGCCGACATTGTGGATATTAAAATCAGATTTTCAATATGAAAAACACAATACGTTTGTTGCACATCAAAACAGCAGCAGTAAGAGAGACAACTTACTCCAACAGGAGCTATAAAGAACTGCCTGTTTATTCTCAGAGTGCAGTGTTGCTACCTTTTGCTAACAATAGACATTTATAATTAAAAGGAATTATAATTATTCTAAAGTATTAAACTAAAGATATTAATAAATGTACGTGATTTTTTTCATATGAATATAATGATAATTTAATTTTTGGTAAAGTTTTAAAATAATATCGCCTGACTGACCTATATTGCTGTCGGACAGTTTACAAAATAAACGTAAACAAGATGGCAATAGTAAAGGGTTAAACACGCATTTACAATACTTTTAGAAAATAAGTTATTTGGATAAAAACAATATTTGAAAAACTACTTAATAAATCTCTAAGTTATTATAAATGCAAAACAACTGTTGATTATTGTTTAATCATGACGTTCAAGGGAATCGATAGGAACAAACGAACATTACATTTTTATTTATATAGATAGATAGAAGATGATCTGCTTTAGTTCATCCTCACAGAAAAGCAAACTTAGGTCGTCGTACTCGTATTGCCATGTGTTGGACATAAAAGCCTTAACCCTGGATGATATCTTTTAATTTATATGAATGTTTAACGCCTGTCCACCCTGAAGTTCCATTCTAAATATTGGTGAAAGAATTTTTGAAATCGGATGAGTAGTTTCGGAGATTACCCCTACATCCAAACTTACAAACATTACCTCTTTATAATATTAGTATAGATTAATAAAAAAAAAATGATTTAGTATTACATAAAATACAGTGCACAGTCCATTTCTACACATATTAGTGCTGATATGTGCCAAATTTCACAAGTCTATGTCCAGCAGTTTTAGACCAGAGCCTGAGATCCTGTCGTGCTTTTATTGGGCACATTTATTATGCAGATTGCATATGAGTTTAGTTTCATATTTTAAAAATTATAAAATTAATATTTATAAATATGAAAATTTAAAAAAAATTATAAATAAAAAAATGTGTTGTTATAAAAAATTTATGATTTTATATTTTTAAGAATGTTTCTAATGTGCTTAATGTGAATTTAATAGGAAAAATAATAATTTTTAATGATTTCATGGTCTTAATGCGTGTTACAGTTCTTACAAACATTGCTTACATCTGGTCCAATTGTATTTGATACCGAAATTTTTCATTAGAGGTTATTTTCTTTATTTTTAATGTATTTCTGTCCCCTTTTCACGAACCGATCTGGCTTCCAGAACTTGCTTGAAAATTTCTTTTTGTATTTCTGTTTCGGTACTTGAAGTTTGCATTGCATTATCATCCAGCTGCAAACTCTTACTTCCAATTTTAGTTATTGACTGTCTGCATTCAAGTGATACTATTACTTCGTCATTAATGCCCTCCAAGTTATATTCACCATTATTTTCGCCAGTACTTATTTCCGTTGTATCCAATTTTCTTTTCAATAATGTATGTGTTTACAAATTGTTTTTATATACAACGAATCACTACAAGAACAGCTAAAATAATTTATAGAAATTTTGCATAAACCACATCTTAGTTGACGGTCTAATCTGGGACAGGTCTTTCTAACAATTATGTAATTCTTTTTAGTAAACTTTCAACATTCATCTTCATTGATAAAGGAATAATCTTCCCTTAAATTCAAATTTGAGCGATATTGAAAATTTATTGTTCGTATTCTTTTGATCACTTTACCCTTTTCCAATTTACAAATCTGTTCATTGACATAGTAATCTTCTAATTTAATCAATACACGAATGAGTGCATCCATTTGTTTATTTTGCTTTCCCTGCATTGTGTCTTCACCATGTTTTAATAACCTGTGGAATGATTTCACGTATGTGTTTGTGAATGACTAATGAATTTTTTCAATTTCAAGCAGCATGGGTTACTTGTGAAATATCTGACATTGTAATTTTATATAATAAAACATATTCTATATCAAATAAATACAACCAAGAATTTGCAACATGATTGGAAATACCATCTTTCAAATCTGCAAATGATTTAATGATATCTTTTTGGTACCGTTCATGAAACTGTTGATTATCACGTTCAAATACTTCTTTTCTTCTGTCATCACCAGATTTTCTTTTGGCTGGAGGCTTATGTGAAAGGTAAGCTGAACAATTTGGAAGTATAGAAGGATAGGCATCTTCAGTTAGTTTTGATCTTAATCTAGGAACTATTAATCTCTTTTTACTTTATCTTCTTTGATGATAAATTTGTCATCAAAATGTTTAATACACACAACACTGTTTTTAGAAGGAGAAAGATCATTTACGTGGTATAGCTTTAATCCACTTATTAATCATTTCTTGACTTTTGGGGAAAGAGAAAACTGTTGTGTACTCTGTAGATGAGTAATTGCTTTTACATCCTGTCACACAGCATCTTTGAGGCATCTATTAAGTAAATACATATATTTAAATTCTTTTTAGTTATAATGTAAAATAATCAGTAACACATTCTTACCATATCTACTATATACAATCCAATATATTATTAACTTTTGTTGTATAGTTTTTTCCCAATTTTATCCTAATTAAACTAGTTTATTCATTTCACTTAAAATTATAATAAATTATTAATATTTTAATATATGGGGCAACTTAGATAATTTGTGTAAATCAGAGATTGTACCAATTGTCCAAGTTTTATATTAAATTGTTAACAAGAAAATCTTACCATTATTTATAATATCCAATATATAAATCAAACTGACTTTATCCACAAAAAAATATAATGTATAACTAAAATGTCTTTCCTTTTAAAGTGTATTTACGAATTAGGCCTAATTTGAAAATATTGAAAAATGGTCTACATAATAACTAGTTATGTACTTAAAATACCCTTAATTTTCTTATTTTTATATAATT
>NW_019385883.1:0-1085 GCF_000671375.1 Centruroides sculpturatus | reverse complement strand
TCAAATATTTTACGTTTTTGATACTAAATTAACTTCTGAAGTATAATTTTTTATTGTTTTTATATTTTTCAATATATTTATTTTGTTTGTACAAAATAAAAAAAATAATTTTTAACGATACAATAGTCTTTGTTAGGCTTAACATCGACGAAAATTCAACGCGAAGCGACACGCAACGGAGAAAAATTTCAACACGGGATAAATTAATATATTTTTTCGTACATAATTGGTTATCCGAAAAATAAGTTATCCGAACAACCCCAGTCCCCAATTGATTCGGATAAACGACGCTCTACTGTATTACAAGAATGCTATTATTCCTCAACAACAATCAAATGAACAAAATGTTGAAACAAAAGTAATGAACATGAAGTACTAAAATTTAAAATTACCACATTGAAAAATCACTGGTAAGATCATCATCATCAGAATCTTTTTTACTAGAATGTTTTTGTATGGTTGAAGCAGATGATGGTTTCCAAGTTTAAATTAACATTTATCGCTGTAAGAACTCAATTTTGTAGTTTAGTTTTCATTAAATTTAATTGCAAAAAAATACGTTCAACTGCTGCATTTGAATGGGAAAGCAATAAAAACATCTATTTACTGTCAAAGTAAAGTAAAAATAATACAGAAATATAGAATAAAAATGAATGTTTTGAAAGGAAAGGTATTAGGATATCATGAATGGTACTAGGAAAATAGTGTTGGGTATCTTGGTACTGGGACAGGTAAAAAAGTACTAGGTAAATCAACACCTGGTACAAAAGTAGCCAACCGCTCGAGCGGTTGGCTACTTTTGGGCTACTTTTTAAAAATTATTTGGCTACAAGGGCAAAAAACATCTGGCAACGCTGGTCGCGATTGTCGTTTGTCTTGGAGTTTCTTATTTCGTCGGCTGGATTTTCTTGTGGACGAGGTTGTTTTATTAAATATATAAAAATTTTGGCAGATACTGGAGAATAATTGAAGATTTGTAAGTAGGTTGATGATATTTTGTTGTGGCGAGTTGGTTAGAACTTTCTGTGCGATGGGTTGGTTGAGGCAAGGCCACTTGATCGCTTCGCTAGTAAGGCCATAGACTA
>NW_019385882.1:167960-168647 GCF_000671375.1 Centruroides sculpturatus | reverse complement strand
TTGGAGTCACTTCAAAATAAATTCATTATTATTATTATTATGTTGGGTTTAGTGGGTTATACTCGGTTCACACCGATGGCTGTGTACTATGCCTGACCAGAGTCAGACATAGCATCCAAAACAAAACTAAAATTAAATAAGTGTGTCAGTGTCAGTGTCCGTATTCAGGAATTTCCTAACAACGTGGCATGTATTCAACATAGTGGCCTTCTGTAGTGTGATGTATGTATTTCTATTCAATTGTAATGTTCCCAGGCTTTTGTGTAGTGTGTGTGGTATCACACCTGTACAGGAGAGAATGACAGGTACAATAAGCACCCTATCCATCCTCCACAGATGCCTTATTTCCTGAGCGAGTTCTGTGTAGTTGCTAAATTTTTCAATGAATGTGTTTTGTACATTGTGAGTGTTTGGAATGGCTATGTCTATAATGTATGTGATTTTATTGTGCTTGTCAATGAGTGTGATGTCTGATCTGTTGTGGTAAATTGTTTTATCTGTAATTATGGCTCTGTCATAGTACATTTTGTGCATGTTGTTTTCCAATACTATCTGTGGAATGTACTTGTAGTATGGTTCGTGGATGTCTAATAATTTGTGTTTCTTTGCAAGCTCTTGGTGTATTATATTTGCTACTTGATTATGTCTGTGTAAATAATCTGTCTGTGCCAAGAGCTTGCAACCAGA
>NW_019385882.1:165718-167940 GCF_000671375.1 Centruroides sculpturatus | reverse complement strand
AATAATTTGTGTTTCTTTGCAAGCTCTTGGTGTATTATATTTGCTACTTGATTATGTCTGTGTAAATAATCTCTGTGCCAAGAGCTTGCACCCAGATGTAATGTGTTGTATAGTTTCTGGCATGATGTGACATTTTCTGCATGTGTCATTTGTGAGTGTTGTATCTTTGAGTATATGTTTTCTGTAGTTTTTAGTATTTATGATCTGATCCTGTATGGCAATCATGAATCCTTCCATCTCCCCAAAGAGGCATCCTCAATCTAACCAGCTGTTTCATGCAGTTTTGTCAACAAAATCCTGGGCCAGGTCATAAGGATGCCTGCCATGGAGTGCCTTTTGAGCCCACGACTGCTTAATGGTGTCTATGCTTTATATATGTTGTGTCAAGTCTGTATGATGTGAGTGTAAGTTTAATGGTGTGTTATTTGAGTCTGCTAGAGTTACTGCTTTATGTAACTGTGATGTTTATTGTTTCCTGTAGGAAAGCTCTCGCAGTGACTGTATTTGTTTGTAGTGAAGGTTAACTATGTCAATCAGGCCACGTCCACCATCTTTACGTGGAAGGGTTAATCAACCTTCTGTGGCAATGCATCCACAGACCACAAAGGCTGGAAAACCACACCAATGGATGAAATGAACAACAGAAACGAATGAGTTTATCATCTGTACTTACTACACCATCACAAGTCTCGAAACAAACATGACAGCATACAGACAATAACTACACTATAGATTCACACAACAATATCCTCACCTCACTGTCACCGAACAAAGGGTTGTTGATCAAAAAAGAACAATTATACACAACAACCTTATCCCACAAACAACACTTGAACTTATCAAACAACAGGTTGCTGTTCAAATACATCAACAGACAGAAACATTTAACATTATTAATGAAGATCACGTAATCTGTCAGGATAATCCAGCAACAAGCATTGATAATAGTACACATACAACAACTACCACTAATGATATTACAGGCACTTCCTCATCCATCACTGATAACATAGACATAGAATTAGTTAATATGCTCTCACTTATATTTCAGGAAACACTCACTAAATATACAGGCACAGATCCCACACAAAGACCATGAATACCGAGAATCAACACGTCAAAGGAAGTAGGAAAAACAATAAATTATGTAAACACTCACTTACTACCAAACTACATTCATTCAATTTCTACACTCTCAGACATTCATACATTAGTTTATGTTGGGGCAGTCACAGTAGTAACACACCTTGGACTGAAAATACAATCGCAGACAGATACACACAAAACACAATTCTATCACAAGCCTGCCTGGCAGAGAAGAATAGAAACACAAATAAATGATATTAGACAGCAATTAGGCAGGCTGACACAATACACTAAAAATAACATAACACCCAAATTAAAGAAACAACTCAAAAACATTTTCAAGAAAATCAAAACACACACAAAACATGAACATCACAACACACACATTTCAGAATACATCGATACACTAAAACAAAAACTTGCAGCCAAAGCATGTAGACTCAAACGATACAAAACATGTACACTATGAAAACAACAAAATAAATTATTCACAAACAATGAAAAACTTTTCTACAGACAAATCAGTACCAAAACAAACACTGATACACAGCACAGTGGCACACCAACAGAAGAAGAACTCACGACGTATTGGTCTTCTCTTTGGTCCAATGCTGTTACGCACAATGCTGATGTAGGCTGGATTGAGGAGGAGAACAGAAACTTGCACAACATACGAACTATGCCCTGTGCTGAAATAAACATACATAACATCTGATACACTGTTAACAGAATATACAACTGGAAGACATCTGGTGTAGACAACATTCACAATTTCTGGTACAAAAAATTTACATCACTGCACCAGGAACTAGCTAAACATCTAACACACATCATCGTCAATCCATAAGACATGCCAAAATTTCTTACGCGGGGCATCACCTACATGAAACCTAAAAATACCACCACCACAGACCCCACACAATACAGACCAATTACATGTCTTCCAACACTATACAAAATTATTGACATCCTGTATCACAAACAAAATATACAAACATGTTGAAGTACACGACATTCTTACAGAACAACAAAAAGGTTGCCATAGAAATCACAGGGGATGCAAAGAACAGTTACTCGTAGATTCAGTCATTCTACGGCAAGCACACAAACAACACAGAAACATACACATGGCATAT
>NW_019385882.1:93677-164872 GCF_000671375.1 Centruroides sculpturatus | reverse complement strand
GAAAAAATTAGCAAGTACACAGAACTCGCCCAGGAAATAAGGCATCTGTGGAGGATGGATAGGGTGCTTATTGTACCTGTCATTCTCTCCTGTACAGGTGTGATACCACACACACTACACAAAAGCCTGGGAACATTACAATTGAATAGAAATACATACATCACACTACAGAAGGCCACTATGTTGAATACATGCCACGTTGTTAGGAAATTCCTGAATACGGACACTGACACTGACACACTTATTTAATTTTAGTTTTGTTTTGGATGCTATGTCTGACTCTGGTCAGGCATAGTACACAGCCATCGGTGTGAACCGAGTATAACCCACTAAACCCAACATAATAATAATAATAATGAATTTATTTATAGCTTTATTTAAAAATAATTAATTTTATGTTGTAAACATAACGATTTTTATATCATATGGTACATCGTTTAAATATTTAAAAATTTGGAACACAGCTGTATTCGAAGGTTAGAAGTTTTCAAATTGTAGAACTGTTTTTGTGTGTTTCGTACATTCCTGAGGAGGGCCTCTAAAAGATAGCCAAAAACTTTCAAATATTAAAATTTTTGTTCAATTACTGCTGGAATTAACATTTAGGTGTGAATTTTTGTATTCTGCATTGTATTCAATTGTTCTGAAATTTAAAATTATATTAAATTTCTTTAATTACTGTTTTATTTTTTCAAAAGTATTTTTTAAATATGGGAACTTAAATAAAAAATAATTTTTTAAATTATTTTTTATTTAAGTTTCCATATTTTTAAAAAGGGAATAAAATTATTTTAAAATAATCAACACACCTTAGTAATTCCGGCAATGAAGTATTTAATAAAATAAAAACGTTTTAGACTATACTTAATAGTCTTCTTCAGATAACCTCTTTAAAACAAAAATGAACATAAAATAGAACACAAGCAATACAACGGTTTAAAAATTAAAATTAATTACGTAAAACGTAAATAAAATGTTAAAAAAACGTAAAAAATTATAAATAAAACATTATGAAATAAATTAATGGTGGTAAACAAAAAATAATACAATAATAATAATAATTAATCGTCATGGTAAAAAAATTTCCATGCGCAGGATAGACTATCTGTGTCTCTATGGTTGATGCATCCTTTGTTAATATGTGCCTTGTAAATTTCAAGTTTTTCAATATGTTTAAGGACTTGTTTGTTGGTGGCTGTCCTAATTATGGATGCTTTGTCCCAATGTACTGTACATTAATATCTTGNCCTTTGTTGATATGCGCCTTGTAAATTTCAAGTTTTTCAATATGTTTAAGGACTTGTTTGTTGGTGGCTGTCCTAATTATGGATGCTTTGTCTCAATGTACATTAATATTTTGATGTTTAGTGAAGGCTGCAAGGACGGTGCTGTCCACGTTTTTAGTAATAGAATATTTATGTTCTTTAATCCTCTGTTTTAAAAATCTCATGGTGGCACCAACGTAAACGAGTTCTGAATTGAAACGGCAGTCACTTAAAGGAATAGAATATTCCTTAAAGGAGTCACTTAAAGGAATATTCTATTCCTTTAAGTGACTCCTGTACTGTTGTTACGGTTTCCTTTCTTCTTATCATTTCGTAAAATTCTATAAATTGTCGGATTACGACGATAAATAACTCTTAAAATATTTTTGTGATATACTTTTTTAATCATCGATTGTAGGAAAGGTATATAGTTGAGGACTACTCTTGGTCCTTGGCTCTTAGTTATAGGTTGCTTGTTTGTTTGATTACAAAATTTATCAATAAGAGCATTAATTTCACTTATACGATATCCCTGTTGCACAGCTATTGTACGTATGTTATTTAATTCTCTGTGTGTGTCAACTATACTCGTACAGTGGGTATAGGCCTGCTTTATCCATGATCGAAATGCTGCATTCTTAAAATTGTGAGGATCAAAGGAATTCTTCGGTATAATAATAGGTAGATAGCTAGGCTTTCGATAAATATGTGTCCATATTTCCCCATATTTACAAGTTATGGACAGATCCAGAAAATTTACGTTAGTGTCACTTTTCTGTTCCAATGATAAAGTCACACCATATGGGTTGTTATTCATTTTGTTAAGGAAATATTGAGCGCTATTATCATTCCTCCAAATGTTGAAAACATCATCAACGTATCTTGCATATACAAGTATGTCATTTATAAAGACGGACAGTACATTGCTTTCTAATCGTCGTAATACTAGTTCACATAATAACGGAGATATCGGACTCCCCATTGGAACTCCTCTTTCTTGTAAATATGTGTTCCCTTCAAATGCAAAAAACGAAGTATAACAAATTAGGTGTGCAAGCTCTAAAATATGTTGGTGGTACTTCGTTGCATTATTAATGTTAGTAAGAAGGAAGTTTCTCAGCTCGCAAAAACAAGGCGGTAATTTTATAGATGGAAATAAAGATTTAAAATCCATCACGGTCATAACTTTATTATCTTCAAGGTTAATGTTTCGGAGCTTGTCCACCAGTTGAACAGAGTTATTAATAGCATATGGGTAATCTTGAATCCTTGGTCGGATAAATTTAACTAGTTGTTTCTCAATTGCAAAAGTAGGGGATCCGCATTTCTCTATAACAGGATGTATATGGCAATCAGGCTTATGAGTTTTGCCAAAGGCGAAGATTCTAGGTGTTCTTGGTGCTTGTACTACAGAGTTATGCATTCGCAAATAGCGAGCTAAAGGGGTTGAAGAGAATTTTTTAACTCTTTGTTGTAGTGATTCTAAATATTTGTCAGGAGCAGGTTTGCACTCGGTGTCTCTGATGTATTCTTGCAGTTTTTGGTTGTAGGAATTTCTTTTAATAAGAACTACTCTTTTGGATTTATCAGCTTTGATCAGCACTACATCATTTTTATGTAGCCATTCTCTTGCGTTTTTAATGCAATTGTGGAACTGTCTGCTCTTTATATCGGCACTTCTTTCTTTAGCGGTGCTGAATCTTGTTTCCCATCTTACATATTCTTGACTGGTAATATTCAATTCTTTAATAATCGTTTCAATATTGGGAACAATAAATTCCGGGGTTGGTAAAGGAGCAGGAGCAAACAATGGACCATATTTTAACGCTTCCAAGAGACACTTAGGAGGTGTGATATTATCCCATGCCGTTATAAAATCATTATTACTAAAACGAGGTTTGACATTCTGGTAACGTAATAACCATTTGAGTTTTTTGACATATTTATGTTTTACACATTTTTCATATGAGCAGGCTAAGTTGACTACTCTTTGGTTGACATCCATAAGAAGTAGGTCCTTCTTATACAAATCTTCTAATTGAATTAGTTTATGTAATAATTTATGTAATTACGTAATTAATTTTAATTTTTAAACCGTGGTATTGCTTGCGTTCTATTTTATGTTCGTTTTCGTTTTAAAGAGGTTAACTGAAGAAGACTATTAAATATAGTCTAAAACGTTTTTATTTTATTAAATACTTCGTTGCTGGAATTAGTAAGGTGTGTTGATTATTTTAAGCATTTATATTCCAGTAAGTTATTTTATTTTATTAAAAAAATATTTTTTTATTTCTTTCCTTATTTTTACTGTATACAAAGTGTGACAATAAAGTTTAGTTAAATGGAAATGTTACTGTTAAAATGAGTGATTTTGGAAAGTAAAATTATATGCAGAGTACAGCCCAGACATTGCACTAACAAGTTGGACTTGTTTTTGATTGGTTGAAATCTGTAGCGTGTGCACATGCTTGATTACATGAGCTGTGTATGAGATGGTTGTCATTATCAACAAATGGAACAATGAATTAACGTCAAGTTCTGCTTTAAGTTGGGTAAAATTGCATTACAAACTCTTGACACGTTGAAAACTGTTTACAGAAATGAAGCAATGACAAAAATGTGTGTTTTTATGATTGTTTTTTTCACAAAAATGTTTTAAACTAAATCTCTTGAAGATGCTTCCTGTAGTGGATGGCCCACAACCTCAAAGTCATCTGATAATGTAGAAAGATTATTTCTCACAATCAAGTGTAATATAAATGACACAAGACTTTCTTTACATCTGTTTAATTCTTTTTTTTCATATGCTGAGACGCGTTTCAGGTTTTTACCTCTCTTCTATTGGCTACAAACAATCAAAGGATCTAATGATTTACAATGTGATATTTAAAATAACAATTATTTAACAAAGAACATATCTTTTTCCATTTAGGTGTTATACATTTAATTTTCTGAAAATGTATTTTAGTGTGGTTTTTGCCTTTAAAACACTAAAATACAAGGGTAGTCCAATATTAAAGGTACAGGCCAAAATTACACTAACATTTATAATTAAAGAAAATATTTAATACATTCCACAAAAACTACATACTTTTGTTTTTCTTGACATAATTGCTGTAAACATCAAGATATTTATTCCAGTGTGACAATAATTTGAACATCTCTTCATGGTACTGTTGCTTGAAGTAGTCCAGTAGGGTGTCTTCCAATTCTTCCTGATCTGCAAAGCATTTCCCCACCAAAAATTTCTTTAAAGGTCCAAATAAATGAAAATCCTCTTTCAATTTAACATTGTTAAATTAGCTCCAACCTATGATAAATTACATTTCAGAATAAAAAGAAAGCAGTCAAAAAAGAGACATCATGACCTATCCACACATCACTGCTGATAAAATTTTTAGCCAAGAACTTGATGCCTCTTGTTTCCAACCTCCATATTCATCAGATTAAGCCCTAGCAGATTTATTTTTGTTTCCCAAATTAAAATCCATTCTCAAAAGTTGCCATTTTGAATTTATTGATGCCATTAAAAAATTTGCTAGCATTGCTGCACATTATCCACAAAGTGTTCCTTTCATGGCAGAAATGCTGCAATTAGTGCATAGACTCAGGAGGGAACTACTGTGAAGGTGACAAAACTGAGTAGCTTCTATTTTTAAAGGAAAGTATGATGACAGGAACAAACCACTACAAATTTGAGATAGAGAGCATATATTTTAAATTAAATAAATTAAAAATTACAGCCCAGCACTGTCACAATAAATATTTGCTTATTTTCTATTTTCTACATAAAAAAATTATATACTGCTTTGCATTCATAATTTTATATACCAGTATTGTCATAGTAATGCATGTTGCTTTAACAGTGCCAGCAGATTTATGGTGATTATTATTGATGTCACATTAGTGGTGGCTGTGGAATTATGAATAAAATATGTAAAAAAAATACATTTGTATTTTATTTTATATATTTTTAAATCTGGGGATGGAAGAGATGATCTCTTTTCAATGAAGAAATTGAAAATATATTCTAATTTATAGATATAGTTTATAAAATATTTTTTCATTAGAAGTACATGTAGAGCATTGATTATTTGAATGCTGATCAACTGAAACATTGGCATGCTGAATTGAAAATTTTCAATACTAGATTAACTTCTAAAGTATAATTTATTTTATTATTATTATTGCCTTACTGTCCTTATTTAATTTTTTATTATATGTTTGTCAACATGGACATTAATTATTAACAGGATAATTATACTGATGTTATGATTTTTACACAAGAATTGAGGAAAAAGTTCTTAAAGAAAACAGACTTTCTTTATTAATCTACCTGTAGCTTAATTAATTAATAAAGAAAGTCATTAGGCTTAACATAGACAAAAATTCAGTGCGAAGTGACAGGCAACAGAGAAAATTTAAACATGGGATATATTAATATGCTATTATTAGGTTATACATATTAGTAATATTAGTAATATATTAGTAATATTAGTAATATTAATAATAATATTAGTAATATATAGTAGTAATATTAGTAATATATTAATAATGTATTTTTTCGTACATAATCGGTTATCCGAAAAATCAATTTTCCAAACAACCCCAGTCCCCAATTGATTTGGATAATTGACGCTCTACTGTACAGAATGATTGATTGAAAAAAGTTAAATGAAATAATTTTATAGTTTCATATTAAAGACATTATGGAAACATTTTTTAATTTCTATCATAATGAATGATAGAATAAATGTTTCAAATATATTTTGTTACATTAAATATTTGAATAATTTCAAATAGTTAAATGTTTTTAATTCTTATACTTTTATAAATAATTGTATACAACACAGTGAATGTTAACTGTTCAAATTGTTGATGATATATATATTTTAATATTTAGAGTTGATAAACTAACTTTTTTGTAGATTTTGTTATTAATCTCCTGTTGTAGTTGCTTTATTGAAGCCTAATGTTCCAACTTACATACTATGTTTCAGTTACATATATTTTCATTCAATTGTTTTACTGATTCAAAGTATGTGTTTTTATAGAGACAAATGGGAAATCATCTATCCAAATCATTTTTAATGAGGGAAAAAGATAAGAACTAAAAACATGTAAAAATCTGAAAACATTTGAAATTAACTTTCGTCAAATATTATTATTTTAGGAAGGTTTTCTTCTAGGAGAAGTAATAAGTCATATTACTGATACAATCAGCGACTCGCAAATATGTAGCGAAAAAGAAGAAACCAGTTTAAGTAAGATTTCATTTGCTTTTATTTTGAAGTATAAAATTATTCTATAGCAATTTCTTGTTTAGGTTAGCTGCTCTCTAATACTTTTTAATATATATATTTTTTTCTCCCAGATATTTACACAATTGTGCCTTGTGAAAAACCATTTTCTTTTTATGACAGCAGTGGAGCAATTAAGCAACAAGCACTTGATTATATTTTACAAGGAAGGCATAAGGTAAGAATGATTTAATTTCAAATTTTTATTTTGTATAGTAATTCCTCACTTAAAATTGTTTAAGTTTGATGAGAAAAATACATTTGTAATCATTTACAATTATTGTTGAACTTACATCCACATTCACATTACATTAACAACATACTATATCATTTAAATTGTAAATGAACTTTCTCTCTTTACATTTGCCATTTTAGATTTTTATGTATTCTCTAACCTGTTGGAATTGCTTGTTTATTTTTGAACTACGTGATGGTATTTGCCTTACAATTTATGCTTTGCAAATATTTATTCTTTAATATTCATATTTATCTATCACCAACAATGAGGATAAGCATCTATCCCTGTAAGTACTGTACATCTTTATTACAACTTTCTTCATTCACTGATTATCCAAAAGTTGGGTAATTATCCTACTGGCTGGATGGCCAAGGTGGCTAAGGCAGCAGATACTCTCTGAGACCTAAGATCAAAACCTAGCAAATGAAAATCCCTGGAAAGTTTTCATTAGTGGTCTATCCCAGATATGTTAGGTGACCAAGTGGAAGGGATAGTTCTTTCTTGTAAGCCTGGACAAACCCATAACCATGGAAAAAGGTCCTCTTAGTTCCCATGGGAAAAGTGTCAAAAATGGGAAAAAATATATATTTTTTAAATGCATGTACAGTACAATTCATATTTATTTGTGTTTTTAATATTGAAATGTTTTATGTTTTTATCTAGAAGTTTGGTGATATTTTTTTGACAGAAAGAAATGCCATAGAAACTTAATTATTGTTTATATCTATTAGCTATGGTAAAATTTGGTTTTACAATAGGCTAATAGATGATGGGCCCACCAGTGGCCGAGTGGTCTCCGTTGCCGCTCATAGCGTTGGTGACTGGACCCTAAACACGGGGAAGTTCGGTTGTGGGTTCGTGCTGCGATCGGACAGGCTGGCTGCTTGGAGTTTTCCGGGTTTTCTCCTTGCCAATAACGACTAAATAGGAGGCCAGTTCCCCATAAAAGTCCTCCCGGAAGGCATTCTTTCCCCACGCGTGCGTGACACATCATTCAAGGAAGAAGGCAATGGCAAACCACTTCCTCAACTCTTGCCAAGAAAACTACATGGACAAGAAAAGACTTGTCCATGCAGTCACCAGGAGTCGACGACGACTTGATGGAACTTAACAACAAAAATAGATGATGAAATTTTTTTTCTTTGCTTAGTATATTTTACTTTCCTGGCACTGTTATATATAATAGAGGGAAAGCAATGCAATCAGTCAAAAGGTGACCCCTGCCAAGAATTTTAGATTTGGGACATTGAAACTGAGAAATGCAAAAAAAAAAATTTTTTTCTGTATGGATGTTAGTGTGTGAAGGGACACTATTTTATTCACTCTTTTTGAAGCTTAATAATGCCCATCCTTTTTCTCAAATTTCTGAAATTTTGCAGGGAGGTTTGTGTATTAGGGGTAGTAATTAGATGCTATTAAATTTTGGTGGTAAAAGGTTGAGGGGGTGGCAAGATAAAGGGGATTGTGTATCATACCTTGAGTAGGGTCAGACTTAATTGCAATTTTACTCATTATTAGCATTTGCAATATTTATAAAACTCATCCCTACTCTGAAAATTAAGCTTTTTGCCATTTTGCAGTAATTAAAAATATAAAAAGTTTTTAATAAAATATCACAACAGATGGCACCATCAAAATTTTAAATATTGCTGGGAAAATGAAGCTTAGTTCACACTGAGCACAATTCACTAGTGAAAGTGAAAAACAGAGCGAATAACCCGTCAAACAAGTCATGTTTGACGGGTTATTCGTTCTGTTTTTCGCTTTCGCTAGCGAATCACGCTCAGTGTGAACTAAGCTTTAGGCAACTTGTTGCTGGATTTTTTTAAAGCAGATGTTTGAATGTGTATTCGTAAATTTTATCTTAATTTTTTTTATACTATTTATTCAGATAAGTCATATTTTACAATAAATATAAAGATAAAACAAAAATAATAATAATTTTTAATGAATATAAATGATATATGATAAAACAAAATTTTATATTTTTTACTATATTTTCTTTCAGGAGGTGCTGGGATGGTATAAATTCAGAAGGAATACAAGTCTGGAAGTATCTTTAAGAGAACAGAATGTACACACAAATTTGTCACATATCTTAGTCTCAACATATGAAAAATTATTTATTTTTTGTCTTTTTCCCCATTATTTGTCCTCTAATGAATCAACTCATTCCTTTGATCAATGTCTTCCTTCGGAACACTGGAATGTAAGTATGATTTAGTTATTATTATTTTATTATTATGTTTTGTTTTACTTAAGTTAGGTTGTTGCAATGTAATAATTTTTCTCATTTACATTTCAGTTTCCAAAACAATATATCTAAATTCTCTCTTATGTTATTGCAAAACACCTTTCTCACTTTTTCTGGTAAATTTTTTAATTAAATTAAACAAACTAATGTTTTCAGCTAGTAATTTAATTTAAAGATTTGCTAGAAAAAGTGATAAAGGTATTTTGCAATGATATATTGAAGTTCTAGCTTACTGTGCATAGAATTTTCTCTTATGTTTTATGATGTAATTTTTAGTATATTTGTTATTTTTATCTAATAAAAATATTGATGTAATTGTTGTCTTCTTTAAATTGAAAACTAGAAATTTATTTATTTTATGACATCATTCAATTGTTTTGAAGAAATTTTTCTTGGTAAGAATATTTATAGTTTAACATATTTCATATATGTTTGTATAAACAAACATATATGAAATATATTTTTAGACTTTGTCCATTAAAATTTTTTTTTTGTTTTTAAACCATAATTTTAAATTAAACTTTGTTTTATTTTAAAAAGCTTTATAAATTTCTTACTCTTTTTCAAATTACTTTTTTATTATTTTTTTTTGTGAGAATTATTGAAATATTTTTTTGATATTTCTCAGGATGATTACAAAAATATCTTTTTGAATTTTAACATGCATCTTTTTCATATTTGCAAACTTAGTTGAAGTAGTCTAAAATTCAGAGTATTCTTTATAAACAAACTTTGAAATTTTTATTATTATTATTTTATAGTATTTTCTGTTTAATCATGGATTATTTTAGATCTAATGTTAATGTTTTTATTCTTCAATAAATTCTTTTAAACTTTATTTCTAATTAAGCTATTAAAAAAATATATATTTATTGTTGAAACTTTAAAAAAATTTACTAGAAGATAAAATTTTATTGTTTATTTTATACACAAAATATGTGTTACATTTGAAGAAAGATTTTAAAATAAGCTTAAAATAGAAAATTTCATATAGTAAAGATCTGATTTTCATAGACATTAGAATGGTAGATTTACTTGATCTCCTGTTTTAATTTTATATTAAGGAAATATTATAACTAACATTTTTTTTTATTATTATAACAAGTAGGTAATAAGATTTTTCTTGTCAAAATGTTTGCACCCATCCTCTAAATTTTTTACATTTTGGTCAGAATTACTCAAATATGAAGTTTTATCTCAATAGGATGACATAACCCATGCTGATTTGAGCGTGAAACTTGACTACTAGGAATGATTGACGAGGGGGATATTAAGCAGCAGTAAAAAAATTAATAACTAAGAAATATAACATTTTATTAAGTTTTTGATATAGTAGTAGTTTGTAACATTCAATTACAATATAAACAACTATGCATACTTTCTTTTTTATAATCTGGATATATCCTTTGATTGTCTTGTACACAACACAAACTCATTCTTCATTCACAGTCAATAATTTTTGCAGTAATTTAACAGCTTTTTCAGCTTTTAACATGTTAAATGTTGGGGCTGATAAATATGAAGTTTTTTTCCACATTGAAGGACATTCCTGGAGAAAACTTGTATCCATTTGTAGCTGAGAAAAAGTCCTTTACTTTGAATTGATACAAAGTCATCAATTGTTTTCTCTAAAAATGAGAAACAAATTAATGAGACAAGGTAAATAAAAGTATGCTACTACAGTAAAAAGGAAGTAAACTTACTGAATAATTTGCTATTCATTTCTTCATGCAGCGGAATAAATTTCCTTCCCATATATCAATGTTTTCTGCCCAAATTGATCAATGTTTTATTTTTGGTTTGAAGGTCAACATCATCAAAGAGAAATAGAATTGCCAGTTCTTCGGATACATACAAGTTTGGCTATGCTTCTTTAAAGCTACTGTAGAAATGGTTGTATTTATCACTTTATGATTTTAATGACTTTAAGAAGCAGAGATCTTGATTATGGGCATTTACAGATGCACTGCACTTAAGAGAATTATCACATAAAGCTTCCTCTTTTCTGATGGAGAGTTTAAGTTCTGACCTTAGATGAAACATTTTTAGGTAATAAATTGCTCTTGCAATCCATCAAGCTTGATGCATAGCCTTCTCACTTTTCCCAAAAGATCACACACTCATGAACTCCAAGATTTGCACTCTCATTTATAGTTAGCTTAACCTCTCGTATGTTGTAAAATAAAACAGTCAGAACTCTTCTATTTGATGGCAGTTTGCTTCTGATTATTTGGTGTTTTTCGTTCCCTATCAAAAACACTATCCTTGGGACTGTGTAATTCATGTGACATGGTTAAAAGATACACAAATATACCTAATATGGCCAGAAACTGAACACAAACTGACAATGCTCAATGTATAATGACCAATTCAGTCCTAAGCGAAGCGTGGCATGTCTAGATTTGTTTTTGACACATTGACGCTCAAGTCAGCATGGGTTAATATTCATTGATCACTGAGAAATTAAATACAGTATGTACATGTTTTTGAATGAAAAGAAAAAACTGGGCAGGTGGTCATTCAAAAAATTTTGAAGTTGGAAAGTAAGGGGCACTAGTATACATGTGTACTTTGTGTACAATACATATGGTGCCAAAAGATGACTTTTTTGTATTTCTGGAGTGCAGTTTGATTTCAATTTTTAACATATGTTTACCAGAACACATTCAAAGTTTAAACAAATACTAATTATTTTGAATTATAAAATATAATACTTATATCAATTAACAGATCTATGTGATTATATCTAATATAATGTTATCAGGATTTTATGAATATTTTAAAAATATTTTCACTCATCCACATTATTGTAAATACATTTACAAAACAATAAATCTGTGGAAACCTGATATTTGTGATGTATAATTTTTCTTTCTGATTGCAAGTTTTAATTATTTATAATTTCTAAAATTTTTTGAAATTGTACTGAACCTAAATTATAAATTTTCGTCTATAAACAAGCATTCACTAATATCAGGACTTATTATACTGGCTTAATAGACAATACAGAGTTTCACAGAAACAATTTTTATTTAATATTTAATATACCTGTATATTAAATATATTAATTATTACCAGGTATATTAAATATTAAATAAAAATTGTTTTCTGTGAAACTCTGTATTGTCTGTTAAGCCAGTATAATGAGTCCTGATAATAGTGAATGCTTGTTTATAGAAGAAAATTTATAATTTAGTAAGAAAAGGACATTGAGGCATTTTAATTAAATTGTACTGAACCTGTTTAAGGTTTTATCAGTTAATCAGTATTCAAAGTAGGCAAAAGTGCTTTTTTTTTTAAAAATGGAACAATTATAACATTGTTCTGTTTATACATTATGTAAAAATGTTTTCTTAAATTTAATTTGACCATTTTTTATTGAAAAATTAATAAAATTCCCCAACTAAGTGACATAAAGAAGTCAAATCAGACTAATTTATTTAGTTTTTTTTTAAAAACCAAGTTTTAAAAATAATGATAATTCCAAAACAGGAACCATCAATTTCAAACTGAGATGTGAAAGCCTTGTCCAAGTTAGTTATAAGTAAGAATAATACTTTATCTATAAATACATTAATTTTTGTTAATTGGTTTTATCTGGTTTAAACTACTAAGGTAAATTTCATAGATTGAGAGGTTAGGGTGATTTTATACTATGACTGACTACACAGAGCAGTCATATACAACCTGACCAATCATATAATCAGATCAACAAAAGCATTCATATTGATTACATTTATATTGGAAACTGATTTGTTATGGCCAATCAGAATGCCTGTTAAGAATTTAAATAACAACCAATCATTTTAAGTTTTTCTAATTTAAAAAAAATATTTTTACAACATTTGCCAAGCAGATTATAAATTTGCAGTTATTATTTTACTTTGAATTTATTACCATCTTTTTCATCTTACCATCCATTATTCCATCTTTTCCATTTATTACCATCTTTTCTCATTTACATAGATTTTCATAAATCCAAAGTGATTGGTTGTAACTTCAAAGCCCTCAATGGCTGTAGCTCACCAACTGTTCCAACTCAACTACAAATATTAATTTTTTAAATCTGCCTAACTAAAACTACTAGTCAGTTCAGTTTATCATAGTATGAAATTGCCATTACTTTGTGGCATTATATGAAGAATCTGATGAAAGCATAGGGAGTGAAATTTGCAAAATTTGAGTGCACCTAGTGAAATAAAACATCCTGAGTTTAACTGAGATTTAACCTAGAAGACAAATATATTGGTAATCATATAATTGTAACTTTTGAAGAGATACCATCTTATTCACTTCTGTTATAATTCATAGTAGTATGTGTATAAGTGCAAAAGAGTTTGTTGGAAAATATTGGTAATGACCTGAAGAAGACAAGAAATGGCTAATTTGCTGTCTTGATCATTTTATGTTATTGCTTTTATTTGAAAAATGAGTTTCTGCATTCAATATCACATTATCAGCAAGTTTTTACTTGTGTTTTTACAAGTGTTTTCATGTTTATGGTAATAATAAAAACCATTAGGTGACTAAATAATTATTATTTTTTACTTTGATGAATAAGATTATTTTATTCATCAAAATATTCACTTTCACATCCAATTTCACAATTATTTCACTTTTTCAACAGGAGAACAATTTGAAAATTATCATTTCTATAAATGATTTGAATGGCTCCTGAAAAAATATTCCTTTGTGTTTTGTGGACTGAGGGGTATTGTTAATCACAAATATTTAAATGGTCAAACCTTCACAGCAGATTTGTATAGTGAGCAGCTACAAAGAGTATATGAAAAATTAAGGCTAAAACATATATATTTGGCAAATCATTGTTGTTTTTTGTTTTTTAAAAGATAATGCTCACTCTCACATTATAGAAATTAAAGAAACAAATAATGCAATGGGATAGGAACTTTTACCTCATCCTTCCTATTGTACTGACTTATCATTGTTGGATTACCACTTTTTTTTATCTTTGGATAATCATATTCATGGAAAACAATTTGCAAATCAGAGCTGTAAAAAAGTAACTCAATTAATTTTTTAATGCTAGAAATGGTATTTTCAAACTGCTCTCCCATTGGGAAAGTGTAATTGAATATGAAGATGAATATTTTGAATAAAATTATTATAAACAAAATACAAGCATTTTTATTCACATTTCAAAAACAACATTATTTGGCTACCTGATATTTAGTGCTTATTGAAGGATTAAAAATTATTTTTGTGAGAATTAATAAATAGTATTCCTAATGAATAATTTTTGTTTTCCCTTTTTCTTTCTATTAGCAACTGCCACAGGATAACAGTGTAACATAGAGTTCACTTTAGATTTATGCAGTAAACATGCTGTCACTAAGTTACTGCAAATGATGGAGTAAAATTGTGACAAAATATTTTCTACAGTATTGTTTAAAAAATAAATTAACAATTAAGAACTCATTGTAAAGAGAGGGGAATGTTAAATATTCCTAAAATAACTGACATCTTTGTCAAATTAATCCCAGTTTATGGTATTTATTAAAAGCTTTTTAATTTTAAAAAATCATTATACTGAAAAAATAGATTTGTCTAAAAATGGTATGTTTTCAAAAAGTGTTAAGTGAGGGAAAGATGTATTGTAAAGAACTGTCTAAGATATAACATATATATTCCAAAAGATAGTCAGTGATTTATTAAATTATAAATTTGAAAAACCATTGATGAAATGATCAATGGTTTTTCAAATTTTTCAAATGGTTTTTCGAAACTGGTAATAAAATCTTTTCAAGGACTTTTCATTTGGCATTTTGTTGTTTATTGTTATGGAAAATATTTAAAAATTTTTAAATAACAAAGATAATGTGAATATTAATTAAAATATATTAATGTAGTTAAATGTTTAAATAATTGTTGTTGTTGTTGTTGTTAAAGATTATTATTGACATAAATTTAAGACATTTTTTTTTTTAAATGTGGATTTAAAATCATTTAAATCAAGTTAATTTTATTTAAATTTAGGTGTTTTGAATCAGTTCCATTGAAAGTAATAAATTTAGGTGGAACAAGTCATTCAGAGTATCGTCTATATCCACCAGCAGCTATTAACATTCACTCAGGTCACTACAGCCAAGTTATACATTCTTCAAGGTAACTTTGTTTTGTATGTATGTAAAAATAATGCATATTGCTTTAAAAAATGTTAATAAAGAAAATATTATTCTTATCTAAAATATTATTTTGTAGAATATGATTACAGAAGTCATTTGTAAATTAAAATAAATAATANACTATATATACACTGGTGTGCAAAAATAAGCAACAATTGTTTTTTGCTGTAACTCTGCAATAAATCACCTGGGAGACATGAAATTCAGAATATAGAGACAGTATTTTGTACTTAAAGGATGAAGAAAGCATACCATTGCAAAAATGAAGAAAATGCATACAGTATGGAATCAAACAAAAAAAGGCTTTATTGAAAGAGTAGCATTGGTATATGAAAGAGTTGCAAGCCCTCATGTCATTTGTGAAGTCATCTTCCTGATATTTACATATGAATCACCTTTATACTGAATTGGTACTGATTGCAACAAGCCCTTATCTACAATTTTGTGGCTATCTGCTTAAAAATGACACCGTTGCTTAAGTTTTGCATGCCATTGTATATATCAATTGATCAACAGTGTGAATTGTATAACATATTGTATATATGCAATAGGTATAAAATCATCAATTATAAATTATAATATTAAGAAACACCTTCCTCACTTTTTCTAGTAAATTTTAATTAAATGAACTAACATTTTCAACTATTTAATTAAAATTTGCTAGAAAAAGTGAGAAAGATGTTTTTTAATATTATCTAGAAATTCTAGCTTACAGCGCACAGAATTATAAATCATAACTTTTTTGCATTAGTGATGTGACTTTCATAATATTTTCTTACTGCTAGAGTCAAAATCATTTAAGAAAAAAGAGAAAAAAATTAAACTTTTCTCTTTTTTCTTATTTTTAAGAAATGAAAATATATTTAATTTTTATTCAAACATGGAATAATAGTTTTTTTCAGTATTTATTTTTTTACGACTTTTTGTTTGTTTTGTTTATGTACTTAAATGTGATGATGATGATGATGATTTTAATATTTTATGAAACAAATTGAGATTTCAGATGTTTAATTTCTACTTCATGTTATATAAATTAAATATTTTTATAGGTTAGCTTCAAATGTATGTGATGTTAGTGTCAGACAAATTCAACAAGTACATTCTGCACTTCAGTCAAAATTAGAGGTATGTCTTTCTTTTATACTTAGTGCATTTTTTAGAACTAGTATAGTCTAGATCAGAATAGAGATCTAGACCAATGTTTTTAACACAACAATCATGTCTAATTTAAAATCATCCTTTGCCCAATGTTCTTGATGGTGACATTGACAACATTCTGTTTGACTTCTACTACTCATGGCAGGACCATAGATAGTTTTCATGCTTATCATATACAACAATACTTTGTTCTCTGAGAGATTTCCATTTTCATATTTAATTGCATTCTTGGCTTCACAGCAATGCTCATAACTAACAATTGCATATGCCATATTTGTTCCATACTCCATGTTGCATGTTAACAATCTTCTTGTAAAGATGGCACCTTTGGGGAGACACCACAGTGAGGATTGTCCCCATTTGTAAGGATGCGGTGTACCCGAACCTTAACTCGCACGGAGGTCGCCCTTAAGGTGAAAGGTTATGACCCACGCTTTTCCTGTGATCTGTCAGGATGACACGAGAAAGCCTTTTCTGTATGGGGGTAGTGGTTTGCTGGACGCAAAGATGACTCACACAGAGACTGAAATTCCAAATTCAGTGCGTTTATTTGTATGGAAAATCATGCTTACAATGAGTTACACAAACGGCTGATCGAAAAGCGTCCGTCACTGAAGAGGAGCTTGCCGTATAGTTTGTTTTCCATTGATAATGGTCGGCACAGACAGAAAGCAGAAGAGAGTCCGCTTCTTAAGAGTCGTAAGTAGAGGCTTGGAGGTTGGAGGGATGAAAAATTGGCACTGGGAAGTCGAGTCCTAGTCCCTTCCGTCTGCTTCTTGGGAGATCTCTGGGTTATTCCGGATCCTTTCTCTGAAATCGTCGTTCTCGATCTCCAGCTTGCAACCTCTCTGTGTCCTTGGGATCTTGGCCTTTTATAACCTTTGTCTTCCTGAAATCCCGAGATTTTGGTTGGTTCGAATGTTGGTCCCCTGCAATTCTATTTGTCCCTGGTCTGTTGCCAGGGACGCAATTCAGGCCGAGGGGTCACTGAATGTCCCCGTCTGGGCCGTTCCCCTCCGGAGTCGGGTCAAGCCCTTTCCTGGATGAAGGTCCCGTAAATCTCACCTTTTCTGTCCCGGAGAGGAGGGAGCTGTCTCAGCCACCGCCCCCTCCACAGGAGTGTCAGCAGGACCTGCTTTGAACTCTTTGTAAGGTGACCGTCCAAAGTTTCCCCCGACGGTCGATCCCTCGCTTGTTCTTACAATTGACGATCACAGATCTGTCAGTTAGGTCTGGAATGCAACAATTAAATCATCTCGCACCCCATTCCTTAGTCACACCAGTCCTATTTACGTAATAAGTCACCGATATATTGACTTTAGCTCGACAGCCGGTTTCCGTCCAAGGGGGGTGTGTGGTCCTGGCCTCACATTCTATACCTTTTCAAAAAGCTTCTCCAGATTAAATTCTCTAGTATCTAGTGATAAACAATCAACAAATAACTGCAATTTAAATTTTGAACACTTTCTTCTATTGTGAAATGGCAATTTAGATTCTCTCCAAAACAGACCACATACTATTTTTGCTGTTTAATGTGTAATAATTGAAGTTTAAGTAATGCTTCTAGATTAGTTTAAGAATTAATTTAAATTAATGGCTACTATAACAAGTTACTACTATTCTGTTAGCATCCATATTGTCAGAGGAAATCTGAATAAGACACTGTCCACATGTTTCCAAAAAGATCCTCACAATTGTATTTTTTTATGTATGAGAAAAGAAGTCTGCAGGAAACTAGTTTTTCTGTAATACTGTTATGTTTGATTCAGAATCATTAAATCAAACAATGCTGTTAAGTGATTTTGTCCATACAGGATAGATAAGTTCCTTTTTTGGACTAGGCCGATCTTTCTAAGGATTTATCTTGAGAGGAAGGTGTATAAGCATTTCTCCACAGATAGATTACTCTTGTACACTTCTAATGATTCAGTTGTTGTTCTGAGAAAAGTCCGTAGAGTTCAGTTTTTTCATCGTATGGATCTTTTTGTAGTTAAGTATTTGAAGATAAAGTCCACCCAAATAGGGACTACCATTTATTAATTTTGTGTTCCAGACTGTTCGATTTCGGCGACCAACATTCCTTTTTAGGCTACTAGCTGCCAAAATGCTAAAAAGTCCTTTAAAAAAACACAGAAAATATATCCAGTTAAAAATACAAAGATATTCTAAAAAAGGAACTGGTGACATACAGACGTCTTCTGTTTTCTACTATACTTTCTGAGGACATTTTTCTAATCTACATTTTCCAGCACTTATTTCTTTGTGGATAAAAGCTGAAATGCCCTCAAGAAAGTATGGTAGAAAACAGAAGACATCTGTATGTCATCAGTTCCTTTTTTGTATTTTTAATTGGATATATTTTCTGTGTTTTTTAAAGTACTTTTTAGCATTTTGGCAGCTAGTAGCCTAAAAAGGAAGGTTGGTCGCCGAAATCGAACAGTCTGGAACACGAAATTAATAAATGATGGTCCCTATTTGGGTGGACTTTGTCTTCAAATACTTAACTAGTCCTTAGAGTTGTTGGACACTTAATCAAATGTTCCGTTTTGCATTACTATGAAAGTAACACAATTGTATAGTAACTCTCACCCTTAGCTGTCTTGATGAGTCACTTTGGGTGAGTTTTCCATATTACTCTCCTTAGTATTTTTTTGAAACAGTTTCTTTTGTTGTGCCTGTCCATTTGGTTTCTTGAAATTTTCTGCGAAGTTTGACAAATTCCTTGTTGGAAGCCATCCCTCTTCTTATAAGAGTATGTATTCTTTCATGTCAGAGTCTATCTTTTGTAGGAAACAGTCTGCTACTTTAATATCAACAAGCTGTTGAAATGTCTATACCTGTTTGCTACTGAAATAGTATTTAAACAAAGCTTTCAAGTAGCTTGTAAATTGATGCCAAGTTTCATTAGATAGTTATTTGGTTTGATAGTGTCATTTGTATTTTGCTAGAGATAACTTAAGCTCTTTTAGAATAGCTGATTTGAGTTGTACATAATCAAGGATGGATTCTTCTGGAAGATGTAGAATGGCAGACCTACACTTTTATGAGAGTAATGAGTGTTACTTTTACTTTCAGTTCTTTGGGGATTTCAAAAGTAGTGAATAATTCATTTAGATCAAAAAGTAGGTTGAAACTTTGGCACTCTCATCGGGTATTTAAGACAAGATGACTATCATTCTTTTCTTATACCTGTCCATCTCATTAATTCCTGTTGCACTATTCGTACTGCCATTTTAATCATTGACTGATGCTTCCTTTTCTAGTCTGAGGCATTCCATAGCCAGTCCTTCAAGCCTAACCTTAGTCTATAGTTCTATTTGGTGTTTTCTTATTTCCATTTGTATTCTTTTTTCTTCTGCTTCCCAATAAATCATTCTCTTTTTGCTTCCACTTCAATCTGCCTTAACTTATTTTACAACTCTAGTTTCTTTTAATTTTAATTCATTATCCTTGTATGTGAATTATCCTGGACCATAGTCCTTCCTATTCCTTTTTAGCTTCCAATCAGATTTCTTCATTATCGGAGTGTTTTGAATGATCCATATTGATATTTGATTGTGTTTTGTCTTGGTTTTTGCTTTTTATTGTCCCCAGCCATCATTTTGCTGGAGATGATTTTGTAGCATAGTAAAGAAATTTTAAGTGAGCACAAGAAATATAATTAGAATTGACTCGCCTAAACTTTCATGTCATGGAGTATCTTCTTTTAGAGTCCCATTTTGAAATTCATTCTTTGAATTTCACCATTTGAAATGTTTGATGTTCTTGTTGAGATTCATTCATTGTTTTGCTGATCTTGCCATGATCTTATTGAAATTCTATTGACATTCCTGTGGACTTTGCCGATTAGGTTTTTGAGAAATGAAAATAAAGAAGAGTTTGACACTGTGATTAAAACATAAGTAAAATTAATGTTTGTCTTGTAAGATTTCCAAAAAGGAATTAATTGGAATGGATATATAATATTTTTTGTTAACTAAGATGTCTTGACAAATTCAGAAAATATTTTAATTTTAGGCTTTACAAGAACAAGTTGGAGATGGAGAAGCCATTGTTGCTGCCATGGCATTTGAAGTTTCTGAATTGCAAGCAAGATTAGCATCTTTACAAGCAGCTAAAGGTATTTTTCAGTTTTTTAAAATTTCAAAATATAATCTTTTTATATATACAGTATAAAATGTGACTCAACATGTAAATTTAATAATCTTACAATGATTTGATTTTTGCTGTTTTGATATTAATAGAATCAAGTTTATGTGTTTTTATTTTCATTTTATATAAAAACTTTTTTAGGTTGTTTGTTTGCCATAAATTTTAATCAATTCTTGTCTCATTTTCAAAATTCTGCTATTCTAAACCGTTCAATATTTTAATTTTAATTTAGCATTTACTTTCAGTTATAGTTTTTTAAATACTTATATTTTGGTTATGGTTTATTCACAATTACAAATATATAACTGGATGGATTAGATTATAAATAATTCAAATAATTTTTAACTATTGATACATCAATAATTAATCTTTATCCATTTATTTTCTTAATTTTTTTTTATTTTGGCTTTTCATTGATTTATTTATTTATTTAAAACTTAAAAACAGTTTTCAGATTTTAAATATAGTAAAAAACAAATATTTAATATTATAACAACATTTATGAAACATGTTTTATTTTATTTAAGACATTGAAATTTTCAATTAGATTCTAGCGAAAAATGTACACAATGTGTATTGTAACCTCTGGTTATGCATGCAATCTCCAGAAGATGGTATTAAAAAATATAATGCTTTTTCTATGGAAATATTCTTCCATAAAAAAGCCATAGAAAAAATTGTTTTAGAATTTTTGGAAAATGCAGGCCTCGGAGTCACTCGCTTTTCTGACTTGTACTCACTTTTTTTGAAGTACTTTCACTTTTCTCACTTTTCAGGTCATTTTATTTTATTTAAGACATTGAAATTTTCAATTAGATTCTAGCAAAAAATGTACACAATGTGTATTGTAACCTCTGGTTATGCATGCAATCTCCAGAAGATGGTATTAAAAAATATAATGCTTTTTCTATGGAAATATTCTTCCATAAAAAAGCCATAGAAAAAATTGTTTTAGAATTTTTGGAAAATGCAGGCCTCGGAGTCACTCGCTTTTCTGACTTGTACTCACTTTTTTTGAAGTACTTTCACTTTTCTCACTTTTCAGGTCATTTTCTCACATTTTTGGTCATTTCCACATGTTCAATTAAGATGTGGGACCAATCAAAAATAATTTTAAAGCCAAACGATCAGGCAAATTATCGGACTATTGAACTAGAATTTTCTGGAAGAAAATACTCGGCTCTGAGCGGGACTCAAAATCGCAACTTTTGCTTAGTGTTGTTAGGTTATAGGAAACAAAAATTCCTTTCATGTATATAAAGTCTTTCATGCACTTAAAAAATCCCTCTCATTACAAATTCAGAAGCCAATATTAAGCCAATATTAATTAAAGTTATGTACTCATGCCATATTGTTGTTATTAGCCAAAATCTAGTTCTTCAGAGTTGCATTTCTATCTATGGGGATTAAAAATAAGTATTTTAAGCATCACTACGTTTTTGGCTAAGAAAATCCCTTTGTAGGGAAAAAAACACTATGACGAGGCATTAATCTCTAAAGCTGACAACACTGCTGCCGCTTCTAAGTTTAAAATTAACATAAGATAGTGGCGTAACCTCCTACCTCTAGACAAATTATTTCATTTCTGACCATTTAATTATTTTTGTTATAGCTCAATAATTTGGCAAATCATTTGATTTTAATTAACAATTGGGTTATGAGAATATGGAGTTGTTGTTTACAAGAATATTTTTTACTTTATTTATCTTTAAATAATTTCATAAACTTGAGTTAAATACATTAAAGTTATTTTAATGATTTCAAAGCATATTGTTAATGTTTAATCACATCTATATATTCCTAAATGTATGTGTAAATTGACTACAAGTATAATTATTCCGTGTAGTAAGTATTATTTTCATAAAACTTTATTTGTGAAATATCCATTTTTTAATCTCTTCTCTTGTGCCAATTATAAGTGTGCATTAATTGAGACTAAAAAAGTAAATGAAAATGTAAATTCATATTTACACATGGAATTTTTAAATTTATTTGGTAAATTTTAAGCATTGTAAGAAGTAAAACACGTGATTTCTGGCGGTAAAAATTTTCACGCGCATCCCAAAAGGTTAACAATGTTGTAACGATGTTGCTTTTTATTCATCTGCAGGAAAAAGTTCCTTGTTATTTATGAAATCATTAATAAAACATTATTTTACTTATACTATTTGAAATGTTTATTTCAGATTTATTAATTTATTTTGAAATCAATATTTACACGTCTCTATTCTATCTATTAAAAATATATAATTTATCAATATAATATTCATATAATATAATATTGTTTAGTTTCTAAAATAGACTAATTTATTTATACAGATAGTGTAAAAGAAGAAAATAAAGAAACGGAATGTAAATCTCCAACGAATCAGCAGTTAGAAGAAACAACTGAGAATTGTAACTTAGTAAAAGAGACCAAAGATGATAAAGAATCACAAACGCCTGACATGGAACTTCCCCTACAGGAAGTCATAATGTCCAAAGATGCAGACATACATAAGATGTCTGAATTGCAGGACAACAAATTAGAGAACATGCCGGTGACATGACCTTCCACAAGACAAACCACACCAGTGCCATTAAGAATTTTTCTGCCAGTATGTTATTTTTAATAGACCTTGCATTACCCTATCCTTTACAGTCTCACAAATTTCCACAAGAAATATTTTTTATTTTATGCCTATCAATCAGTCACTTTCTGCAAAAAAAGAGAAGAATGTTTGTTACATCTAAAAATATTCAACAATTGTATAAATCAGTGTTTATTCCTTGTAAATATTTGATAGAAAATTAATTTCAACTATGTAAATTTAACAAATAGTGTTTCTAAGATATTTCATGCCATTTGTGTAAATAGCAGTATTTACAACTGCACAATAAAGGAAATACTTGCTCATTGTTAATGTACTACTTAAGTCACATTTGTCGGAGAAGGGGAGAAAGAAAATGTGGGTTTGTTTTGAACCCCAAATTATGATAAAGATTTAACACAGGATAATCACATGGATCCTTCTGGCAGAACAGATTGCAAATATAAATATGCTGCAGTCATTCTGCCAAAAATTATCGGTGACATTCGTAGTTATTCGAAGGTTATCGAACAAATTCAATAGAATGGTAATTTTTAATGTCTAAAATTTTTCTCTAGTCATTTTTAAGATTTTTTAATCAAAAAAATATATATGATTAGATTGTAAAATATGGTCGCAGATAATAGTTTTGTAAAAATGTGGTGGAAATATGGCAGATTTTATTCTATGGGCCAATTCCAAATTTTAAATTGAAATTCTCCTGTTCCAAATGTATATTGTATCCTCTCAAATTATGAATTAAAGCGAGATTTAGAAAAGCTCCATTTTTATTTAATTCCTCCTATAAAAAGATGAATAACATTTAATAGTATTTGTTCAATGAATTAAATTCACATATTAACCTAAATCAAATTTATGCACAAGATCTTTTCTAATATTTAGAAAGGAAAGGATAATGCTACATATTACTAAGAAGCATAAATTCTATTAGCTGCATGAGTTAGATTATTAGTAATTGTATAATAAGTGAACAAAATGAAATTTTAGGAATAGAAGAATACATCTGATTTTTAAACAAAAAAATCTAACACGATTAATCTAGTAAACTGTTGAACAATAATTGCTGATGAAACTTTTTAGAATGCTAGATTGGTTTTTTTTTTAATTTATATAAAGAATGAAATTTTGGAGCAAATATTTATCAGTAAAGTTATATACAGTATTTGACATCTTACCTTAATTTTATATAAGATTCCAAAAATTCTCAAATTTTCTTTCTTTTGAAAAATCTTAAATTTTTTTTAAGATTTTATTTTTCCACGAACAAGTCATTTTTGTATAGTTGATTTTATGGCATCATAAATTTATTATTCAGAAAATATTTCAATATTAACTAAATTAGTATTAGGAGAGATTTACTTTTTTGATCAATTTTACATAAAAAGAACCATTAATCTTTAACTTGGTTATTTATAGCTAGTTCATACATAATTCTTTTATCTTGAAATAATAAATTTCAACATTTACAAGCCCAATTAAATAGTAGTATTCATAATTTCTATAGAACTTATAATTTTTGACACAAAAATCAAGTTGATTTTGTATACAAAATGTGATATCCTCATTTAATAACCTTAATATAAAACTAGCTGTTATCTGTGGCTTCACTCATGCAGAATTTGTAATTTGATAGAAATAACCCTCTCTTGGTACTTCACAAAGATTCTCATTCATTAGTTGTTTACAAATTTGGTAAAATTACTGATTTTTGTTTGTTTCAAATGAAGCCATTCTTCAGGTTAAGCTTTAATCCTCTCCCCCCATGGGGGAATTTTGAAAAATCCCTTCTTAGTGCATTTTCATGATGTACCCTAACTGTGTACCAAATTTCACTTCTAGGTTCAGTAGTTTGCTCTGGGCAATGATGAATCAGTCAATCAGGACATGTAATTAGATATATAACTTTTAGATAAATCTTGAGCTCAGCCAATTTAAAAAAAATAGTGAATACCAGATTTTTATTTTCAAAATTCAGTTTTTATTATATATTAGTAACAGACATATACTGATTATGCTTACAAATTGTAATAATTTTATTTTTCACTTGCATACTTGTGAAAAATTGTATATTGAACAAAGATAATGATTATGCACATAACCTTAGTTTGCACAGTCAAAGAATAGACATGAGTGAGATTGAGCTAGAAGGGTCTGACAGATGAAAGGTGTGGAAAGTGATGTGATTAACATATGATGAGTAACATTAGAATTAAGAGTAAATAATAAAATTTATAAAAAATCCAGCAATGAGTTGCTTAACTTTCCCGACAACATTTGGTGGTGCCATCAGTTATATTTTATTAAATAGAAATTTTTTTTTAATTATTATAAAATGGCAAAAAACTTAATTTTGAGGGTAGGGATGGGTTTTATAAAAGATTGTAAATGCTAATAATGAGTAAAATTGTCATTAAGTCAGACCCAAGATAGACACACGACACCCTTTATCTTCCCAGTTCCTCGATCTTTAGCCACCAAAATTTAATAGCATCAATCCCCTACACAAATCTTGCGAAATTTGAATAACTCTTGCACTTTTTATGTAAAGAGGGTGAATAAAATCATGTTACACACACATACAGAAAAACTCCTGAATTCCTCAACATTTCAAGGTTCCAAGTCCAAAAATATAAAAATCTTGAGGGGGGTCATTTTTTGACCGATTGTCATACTTTCTCTCGTATAACAGCCAGGAAAGTAAAAAATAAAGCAATAAAGATGGTATAAAAATGCTTTATAAATGTGAAGAAACAGTTGAAAGAGATCAGATCCATGTTCCAAGAAATACTTGCCTATCTCCTTTCATCTGACATAGATACAGGTCAGGCTGACTCATGTCAACTCTTTTGGCGCACGTACTATAACATTACACAAATCAAGACAAAGCCAATTATTTCAAAATTGAATTTGTCTATAAATTATTTTTTAAGCTTTTTGTTCCTATAAATACACATTAGTCTTCTATGTTTAAAGCCTTCATGCTTTTCATTTTTAATCTAAAACTTAGTGGCAATGAAAAATTTTCATGGGATATTTTATTATTTTTTTTTTTAATAGAAATTATACCTGCAATTGCTTTTTAGTATACTGAAATCTTGAGTCTTTATGATTTATAACATCAAGATTAAATAATGACTCAAATTAATTTATGTAACAATTTCCAAATTCAGAAGGGTATTTTTTATATAAAAATTGTTAAATTCACAATAGTTGTGAATTTAACAATTTAAACTACTATAGTTGTAATACAAGCAAGAAAATTTAATTTTCATAAATTTTATAGATGTTTAGGACTTTTTGGTATATTTGATATGAATGCTAATACAAGTTGACAGCATGCTGACTAAATAAATATAAGATTAATTAGTTCAAAACATTTTATTGATCTGGTTATTGAAAATATTCCAGTAGCTCTTCAGGGAGAAAAAGTAAGATCACACTAACTTGCTTTCAAACAACTCAACACTGTATATATCAAGGGTGGGCAAGCAAGAGTTCAGTGGAAGCTGAAATGTAGGTTTTGCAAAATGCATGGGAGCTGCAGTTCTGTACTGTGATTTTATTACATAATATAAAACAAATATTGAATTTTTTAATAAACATATTTTCACAAAATTGTGGAAATAAAATTGTAAAAGTAATAATAATAAGCAGAAATTAACACTTTCAGCAAGAGCTGCATGTAACTCAAAAAGCAAATGCGTTGCATTTGCCCACGTCTGGTATATACCAAAGTAAGTATAAAGTGCTTTTAGGTTATATCATATTTAGATCATATACCTAAAAGTATCACTTTTTGCCAATCAGTTTCAGTAATTATCAAAATTTTACAAATTTTTGTCATCTCTTTAATGTTTTATGCATTTTAACACTAAATAATTATGGTTTTAACATGTTCAGTGTAAAAAAAAACCTTTCGTACCTTTAAAAGGTTTATATAAAATTTTTATTAGGTAAATGGCATTCTGTTCCTAATATGTGAAAGCGGGACTTCCTGTAATATCACATTTACAAGAACAATATTTAATATAGCTAATACCCAAACATTTTTCATATATTCTCATTGTGTGTTGTTAATTTGTTGTAAAAAGTCTAATATTAGCACCAGCATCTAAGAATCCACAACTCTCAATTTTTTGTAATGGTAAATTTCATACTCCAAAAACTAATTATATAAATTGATATCCATACATATAAAAACACTGCTAAAAAAAATATCATTAGGATTATACATTCTATTAAAGTAAATTTTCACCTGAGAAAATTATTTTAAGTTAATACTGTATTCCAATTTAATATTCTTGTATTTAAAAAATTTTTTATGCTTATTAGCTTTGGTATAATTGAGTTTACAGAAGAAAAATTATTTTCAGAATTTTATATAAAATTGTTTTGAATTAATGAATTGAATTTATAGTTGTAAAGCATACACTGTTGATAGAAAAAAAAAGGACATTTAGGATACTTGTATATAAAAGTTTGGCTACTTTCCAGATTCTGGATTAATAATCATCTGGCATACAAATTTGTTTAGACATATGGTATCTAAAGACTCCTGGAAATATTTATTTTTGCAGGTTTCTCAATCCATCTTGATAGTGCTGACTTTACTGTTATCTCCAGTGATTAAAGAGGAAGTGTAAACATATCGAAGCATACAGTAACATTTTCTAATTCAAAATGTACATCAATGTCTGAAATGTTCAGATTGAACTTTTACAAAATGTGATACAATGTCCAGTAACCCAGTACCACTCTGGTTCTGTAGTTGCTAGATTAATGAACTCCTACTGTATTTGAATAAGAAAAATAAGGACTCAAGAGATTTTGCATTTTAAAATTTCAGGTTCATTATTTACATAGAAAGATAAGGAAACTTAATGCTGTCTTATAAATTGAAATTTTAATTCACATAGCAATTTTCAACTGCAGGTGTACAAAATTTCAGTTAAATAGTTCATTAAATAGTTCATTAATAAAAAAAAGTTCATTCATTAAAGATTTTTTTTTACTATAATATGTCAATTTTATGTGTTTTTTAGAGCTTTCTAGTCTGTAAAATATCTCTCTCTCTCACATCAATCAGTAGTTTAGCTCCCAAAACTTTATACATTATTCAATTAATGATATAAAATAAGAATTAAAAATATTAGAGGAAAATGCAAGTTAATGACACTTAGTTTTTTAAAATAATATACTTTTTAATAAATTTTTTCTTCAGAAACCAAAAAAAGTTGGCTTCCAAAATGCTTTACAGCATAACTCACTATAAACAATAATTAATAAACAATTAAAACACAATTAATTGAATACATTTCAATATAGTTGCATCTATTTATATATAATATATACATAATATATATTATATACCTAAGTTTATTGAAATTAAATTTTAGACAATATATAACATAACCTATCAAACTTAAAATAAAATTCTATATACAATCCATAAATCTACAAAAGTTTAATAGTGGATATTGCACCATTAACAATGCTTTTATATATAATTAAGTTATCTACATCCAATACATATTTTGAAGACGGAACAGTTCGTAGACTTCAAACTTTTAAATGCAACTTGGAAGATTCCAATAACATTAAGAACATATTATATGTATTCACATTCATCTGCTTTTCTTTGCACACAAACAAGATCTGGATCCGCGAAATACTTTATCTGTGTAGATCAAATAAAATTTTAAATTACCGTTGATAAAATAATTACTGTGCGTCTCGTTGAATCTACTTCTTAAAATTAACACTAGATAAAATTTTTCGCGGCCAAATCGGAAAAAGGGGAAAAACATCACAGCTATTTAAAGTATTTATAAATTAAGAATGTCAAATAATAAATATTCCAAAAATATAAATAATTTCAAACTTATTAGATGCACCAATGTCGGTCAAGAGATAAAATAGTGGATGGACTAAATACTGTTCTGTCGTCCTCAATGTACTCGTTTGGTCAATAAAGATTACAGATTTAAATATTTTCCTAATAAATGCTTAAAATAATTTCTAATAATTCTTCAGAAAATCAATTATTTTTTCTCTGTTCTTACTGCAACTGCAGCTACCAGTGCTGCACCTCTACCACTTCCATCTTCTGATAACATTAGATCAAACTAGAAAAATACCAGATTGTTAGATTTTTTTTTTCTTGTTTTCGTTTTTTAATTTTGAAATACTTTATGTATACCTTATATTCAGGATTTGTTAATTCTGCAACTTTTTCTTCCATAAGTCTTTGAAAGTGTGGATGATATCTATACACGGAGCCATCAACTCCTACTGTTGTGTGAGGTCGTTGCATTCTGTTTAGAATTGTTGCAATTCCTGTTTGATGATAAATTTATTAGTAAAGAAAAAGAAACATTATGATAATTTAAAAGCAGAAATTACCAGCAGATACAAGATGAGCTGCACGAACCGAGATTCTCGCACAAATTAATTTCATACACTCAAAATCTTCCTCTCTGGCTCCCAAGATATTCATCTTCTCAAGAACTTGTTTTGTTTGCAAATAGCTATTCTTTGGATCACTGTTATATATATTTAAATAATGTTAATCTAATTCTAATTAAATAAAAAACAAACACAAAAACTCAAATGTTACCTTTCAATCATAGATATATATTTTGATTTAAAAGCATATGGTGTGTTCATTTTTGTTGTTGTTTTGCCATCAAATAAAAGTTTCTGGTTGATTGCATCAATAAAAACCCTTCGAGCAATTTCTCCCATATACATTCCAGATATCATTTTTTCAAATCTGTGCGAAAATTTTGCATTAGCATCTTAACTTTGTTTCCAATAAAACAATTTATGAAATGATACTTACAGTTGCACTCCAGGGTTTAAAGAAGCTGCATCAACTTCTTTATCATATTTGGTGCGAATAAATTCAAGGCATCCATTATCACCAAAAGCACCCCATTCTGTATTAATTATTACTTGTTGTGGTTCATCACTAGCTCCATCCCATAATTTCACATTCTCTAACCGTTCCATATAGCAAGCATTAGTTCCAGTACCTTATTTCAGAAAGTAATATTTAATTATTTTCATATAAAATTATCACAATATTGCTTTATAAAGTAAAGGATTTTATTTACCAACTATAATTCCAGCTCTACATTTTGGATTTTTATGAGCACAAGACATCAACGTTCCTGTAGTGTCATTTACCACTGCTACAACATCAATATGAACATTCTAAAAATAAAAATTTGAATTATAATTCCATAAAAACAATGTTAAAAAAGGCATTAAAAGCACTCAGTTCACACACCTTTCTACCCATGGCATCTCTTAATAATTGAACAACATCTTCATTTTCTACTCCTGTACATTTAAATCCTTTGGTCCATGTTATCAGTTTAGCCTTTGTGAGACCTTCTTGTTTACAAGGGAAACTGAATGTAAATCCTAATGGCAAGTTATTTGGCAGTGATCTAGATTTTATGAACTTATTTAGACAATCAGCAATATGATCAAAGAGCTGAAAGAAATCAAATTATCCAATTTAAAAATAAAATACTTAATGTATAACATTAAAATAAAACAATTGATATTAGGATTAAAAAAAATACATAATTTAGTGTACACGTAGTCCTGCTTGAGAAGTTCAAGGTAAATTATATTTCTCAAGAACAATTGAAATAAATTTTTATCGAAAAAATTACAAGGAAAGTATAAACGATATATTTTCAAATTTGGATTATTTTTTCGATTATTTCCTCATTTATGAAAAGGTCAATAAGTCTCCTTTAATAAATATCTAAATTATTAATCCTTACTTGCGTTCCACTTCCCAACATTATATATTCTGGTATGGCATAGATTTCATTATCCATCATAAAACTATCTTTTTCCAACTCAATAAGTAGTACTCTAAAGTTGGTTCCTCCAAGATCCAAAGCCAGAAATTTTCCTTGTTCTATTGAGAATAATGAAATTATATTCAAGAATATAAAAATAAAATTTCTTGCAAATCAAAATGAAAATTACCAGATCCATTAGGGACATCTCGGACATAAGTTATTAACATTTTTAATGTTCCATTGACAGTAGTATCGCCTTTCAGCCCACAATTGAAATTATGGAGGAGGATGTTGCTCACTTTCTTAAGAGTATCATTTGGCAGCACAAGATCTCGAGTCAGAGCTTCGATCTGAAAAAAATTAATTATATTAAAAATTCTAGAGGAAAAAAAAAACAGGAATAAAATTAAAAGTTGATAAACTTGAAAGAATTATTTAAATTTATTGTCCTTGACATAATGAAATATGCAAGGCCATCTTAATATATACTAACATGAAATTTTTATATAAAGATAATTTTAAAGTCGTAATTATTGTAGAGTGATGAAATATTAAAATATGGCTCTGAACAAATAACTTAATAAACAAGCTTTCTAGGTCATAACTGCATAATAAAAATAAATATATTTTTATAATAAGAAATTATATATATCACATATGCATTATATTCTTAAACTGATTCTTGTGATTTATAGGACATTAAAAATTTTTAAAGTAAATTTTTATATATATTTTCTTGTTAATCTCTCTAAATATAATAATAAAAAAAAATCTAAAAGTTCTGTGAAATAACTTTTAAAATTTTAACCTTCAAATTTTTAAAACCTGTTTCAAAAAATTTGAAATTACACAAAGAATTTAAATAGCTTTAAACATATATTTTTATATTTTCTGAACATTTCTGGATCTTGGAATACTTTTTCAATGCAGTCTTTTTATAAAATGTTATTTGAAAAAATAAAAACTATGGATTTAAAATTAAAGAATTAAAATTTTTGCAATTGTTGAAGAATCAATACTAAAGTAAGCTACACAGTAGCAGAACTTTGTTAATTCAAAGTTCATTCACTAAGAAGATTAAAATAGACACTCCTTAAATAACTGGAACTGAAACATGTGTTTAAAATATAAATTTAACAATAGTTTCATCTTCTATGAAAATTTTTAAGATGGAACTATTGTTAAATTTATATAAAAATATATTTCGAGATAAATTTAAATAAAAATAAATTTCGAGATAGTTTTCAAAATGTATATATAAATATATATTTACAGATAGAGATAACATTTGCTTATAATTCAGGCAAGACTGATAGCTACTGATAAAGTTATTTTGAGGCAATGCAGTCTTGTATGTAAAGTATTTATCAGTTAACACTTTAAAAATAATCAAAAAATTAGATATTTGAAAAGTTTTGCAAAGATGATATTCTTGGAATAAAGAAAATGAAAGTAAATAATTCAAGATTGGCATAGAATATTTTATATAACAATTTTTTACAATTTTAACAATTAAATTATGAATAAGTAATATAACTTTAATTAGTTTAGTACAGATTTAAAGAAATTACTACAAAAATAAAAACAAAGAATAACTGAAGCCAAAAGTAAATTTTTTAAATGATGCAATTATCAGAGCATGGCTTAATCAAAGACTGTAAACATAATAAAAATAAAACATATATATTTCATTTAAATTATTAAAGCTTATATTTGATACATCCTGTTAAACTTTAAAACAGTGTGTTACCATAACATACAGCATTTAAAAGTCTAAAGACAAAAAAGAAAAAAAAAAAAAAAATCAATAAAATTTTATTGATAAATTCCTAAACAGTAATTTCAAAATTAGATGCAAAGTGATTCAGTTCATTCTCTAAAGCAATTTTTTTTTTATCTTATGATCTGTTATAACAATAAAAACAAACCAGTTTGTTGTTTTACTAAACAAATTTTTTGTCTTTACTAAATTTTTTATATGAAAAACATTCAATACAGTTTAAAACAATTAGAAAAATGAGTAGATAGCATCCTTCCTGAACCTCCGAAACAAAAGAATCATTTTCGAGAAACATAATTGCACATATAGAAATAGCCATAAAAGATTTACGTAAAGTTTAAAAGAAGAATATTTTTAAATTTCATTTCCTTATTCTAAAAATTTATTCTTTTTTAAATAATAAGTTTTAGATATTTAAAGAATAAATATTGAAACTTCTAATAGTAATAGTTTTTAAATTTAGTAAATTTTTCACTTAATCACATTCTAAATGGAGCCAAACTTAGAAGAATGTTTTATAGATTTAAAATGGGATTTTTCAACAATATCTTCCTTTCCAGCTTCTTCTCTCAGGTGTAATTTTTTATTTCATGTAATCTACATATTTCTAAATTAAACTATAATAATGTAGGGAGAATGTTAATCTAAATGGATGAAAAAAATAAAATAAAATAAAATAAACAGTTTTTATAATTTCTGTAATGAAACTAAGTTAATTAACTTCAGATCAAATATATAATATATAATTTCTTTTTATATGTAATTAATTATCAGTGATCTGTTTAAGAAACATGTTTGGAAGAAAATATAACTGAAACTGGTTTTTTCGAGCTTAGAAGAAACATTGAATACGGCGAAACTAAAGGAGAAAAATCGGCATTTATTCCACATTCCTTTCAGAAAGAGATGATGAGATTTTGGAATGTGAAGTTCAGGAGACGTTCGAGGTCAAAACGGACAATCGAATTATTAGCTCTCGTGTTAACATCTAGTCATTTGTACAGTTATAAATAGTATCTGAAACGTAAACAGATTTGAAATTGATATTTACCTTAGCTCTTTTATCCTTACTTGCCATTTTCTTCGGATAAGATAAGCGAGACTCTACGATCCACCAGATTTCCAAAGTGACGTCTGATGACGTAGGGAGGTACTTTTTAAAAGCTGTATATTTCGCAAGTTCTGACGTCACGGAAGGTGTGTCTTCTGATCCAATACGTGAATTAGTACACGTATACAGTCATGTGATTGAAATCTTTATTTAATTCTATGAAATTCATGTTTTAATATAAATGTTATCAAAAGTAATAATTTTAATGTTGTGTAGACGTTATCTACTTAATTTAAGGATTTTGACTGAGATGACATCATTCTAATGTTTAAACAGTGAATGACTATTGGCTGGAACACGTAATCGTACGATGACGTCATTTACGTGTATTTGTTCCGTTTGCTTAGCATTAAGTCTTTCCAGGAACTTAATTTAGGGAAAAAGTTGATGCCATTCTGCCTATTTTCCATTAAAAGAAATGAAAGTTTTTGTCTATTCTCATTAAAAGAATTGACAACATTGATTATAAAGATTTAAATAAATTCAATAATCTTCGACGTATCCTTTTGTTTATTTTTCAAATTTATAAATTGATTGACGTCATTTTTTAAATAAACACCTGTTTTTCTATTTAAGATACATTAACAATAGGCCTATAAATTGACTGATTTTTGAATCAAAATTCAACATCACATTGATACGTAAATATTTAATCCAGGGCATTAGAAATTGTTAAAATAATAATACGCGACGTATAATAATTATTCGGATATTTAAAATATTAAAAGTTTTGTGACGTCAACGAAATTTTAAATTTTCAATTATGACGTCGATTATTTCCCATCAAAAATAAAGCACGCTCTCAAAATAGTTCGCGCCATTCCGGAAATAAATATTTATCGATTTAAATGCATTTATTTATTGTTAGTGTATTTCAGTCATTAGTTTCTGTATAGTATATGTCTCATTATTTAAGCAACGATCAGTTATGCAATTATGTCGTTAGAAATTATGTTATGTTCTAGCAATTTTTTACGTTTGCGTCATTATATCCGCTAATAAAATAATTTTCAGCTATCTTTTACAAGTGTTTATCTATTAGTCAGACTTTTTCCCTACTGCTCTTTGATATCTTTACTCTTAAACCGCTTTCTTTTTTTCGTTTCCGGGAATTTTTACTATCATTTTTTAAAATGAAGTTCAAATTTTATAAAATGCCTTTAAATATTTCTTGCTTTGAACATGAAAAATGCGTCTGTTTTCAAATGTAAAAATGTTTTCAATGCCGTTTCTTATGAAATTGTATGTTCAACTGTCTCTAGATACATTTATATTTGTGTAGGCTACATAGTATTTGTTTTCTCATTTATAAGTCTAATTATCAATGCGTAGGGTTATTTTGAATTCAAGAGTATATCAAAAGTTTTACTCGAAGTATAACGTTTTCTCGGAAATAATTGATTTTCTAATTTCCGGACTTTTCCGATCTCTCTCGGGATGTTTTCCTCTTTTAGTAAAATCTTCTAAATTAAACACTAAAACAAAAAATTTATTTAGTTCGCCAGAATATATCTCAGCATTAAATCAGAATTTATTTCTTAGTGTTTACAGTGAGTAAGCTAATTTAAAAATGACGTCAAATTGCAATTAAAGTACAGACATTTACGTGTGTCCAACGTTTCCTTGTTACGTGCATACATGTGTTATGTTCTTTTTAAAACGTTATATTTATACGGGTTCTTAAATTTAGATAGTTTTTCGTAAACTTGTTATGTTTTTATTATGTAAGAATAACAAACTGAGCTTATGTAAGTTTATAATCTGCTATTATTGCTAATTTTTTTATTGAAGATGTTTGAATTTTTAGACAAAATGATCTATAAAATCCTGCAAAACAAAATATTTTATCCCGAACCTCTTTTCTTTTAAGTAATTTTGCAATCTATTTTTAATTCCTAGAATATATTTCCAACTTGTTTTAAATGTTACCTCATTCTTATGTTATTGTCTGAGACGGTGCAACAAGTTCTACAAATTGTATCAAACTGTACATAGGATTTTAAAGTTTTTTTTTTTNCTATTTTTAATTCCTAGAATATATTTCCAACTTGTTTTAAATGTTACCTCATTCTTATGTTATTGTCTGAGACGGTGCAACAAGTTCTACAAATTGTATCAAACTGTACATAGGATTTTAAAGTTTTTTTTTTTTACACACAATAAGTATTTCCCAAACAGGTCAAGGAACTAATTTTATTATTATTATTATTTCTTTCTTTGCCATATTTCTTTTAAATTCATATAATGACGTATAAAATGTTTCCACTACTTCACCTTGAATTGTTTTGTGTCATAAACTATAATTCCAAACTTGGTCTTTGATCTGTTTAGGATTAAATTTTTAATACATGTTTCTCACTATTCTTGGACTCTTTCCCATAATACTGTAATATATAATAAACAAATTGATATTTCCTGTTAAAATTTGATCCCGTTTTAGTTACATTTTCAAATGGAGTTCTTAAAAACGATTGCGTGTAAATCTGGGTTAAAATGAATTAAGCTATAAAAATTTTACTCTCAGTTTCTGAGCATATGAATATCGTAAAGTAAAATTAGGTAAGGTCAAATGAATTTGTGCAATAATGATAACGTATACAAATCAAGTTCGGTCGTTGACACTTAAATAATATTTTTTCCATAAAATATATGAATAATCCAAAAAATGACAATCCTTAAAGCATAACAGAATGAAACTGCCATCTTGTGAAAATTATTCGTACTTTATTAATTCTCTTTCCAGAAAGTGGCTGATGTTACATCACTTTGGGTACTTGCAAAGCTGTATAATGATCGTTATTAATCAGAAATCCTACATTAAATAAAAGTGTGATAATACAAAATTTACTATTCGTTGGGTTATAATATAATACTATTTAATATACTTAATATATGAATTACTACTACTATTATATTATTTAATTAATGTTATATTTCTACTCTGATGAATGAATTATCAATTTTAGAACCAAAGAATCTGAATAATATAGTATTTCTATATTATATTACTCAATTCCTTTGGTGAACTGAGTTAAAATATTATTTAGAGCCATTTTTTTTCGGTTTTATAAGTCAAGTTAAATATTTTTTTTTATTTGCAACACAATTTCGTTTTAGTAATAGAATTACATTACAATAAAATGTGTTAATAAAAACTAATCTAATCATAAATAGTTTAAGAACATTTGTTTTCAATTATGTTAAATTTTGACCTTGTAAAATTATTCCTTTATCATAAAACTATATTAAATTAGTTTAATTTATTTTATAGTCATTGATTCATTGTCTGGAAATAAAATTTTATGTATTCTTCTTTCAATTATCATTTGAAAAAATATAAGGACCGGCAGTTCATACATTCTAAAATAAATTGTTTCGTTATGAATTTCATTTTTATAATTCAAGGACATTTATATTCCATCACACATGATCTGGACTAACGACGTTTCACATGAACAGTTAGAAATGAGTTACCTCACATTCGCTTTTACTTTCCCGACTGTTATAACATAACATGGAGAAGTATTGTAATCGTGTCAAATTTGGCCCTCCGGTTTTTTGCAAATCTCGACGTTTTGAGACCTCCTGACCCCAAAAGAGTAATTTAAAAAAAAACAGGAAATAATTCCTTGGATGTGTGTGTGGTATATGTATTGGCATCTGTTTCATTTAATACCTCAGGATGGGATAAAGATTAAGAAACGAAATTTGGCCTGGTAGCTCGTGTATAAGGGGCTTTGATGCTATTAAATTTTGGAGTACATAACTCGACGGGGTGGGGAGATAAAAAGGATCGTGCATCATACCTCGAGTGGAGTCGGACTGAACGAAAACTACTGATTATTGACACAATATTTCTAAAACCTCATCTCTTCCTCAAAATTAAGCTTCTTTTGCCTTTTCATAATAATTAATAACATAAAAGTTATTTTTAAATAACATCTTGGAACAGATGGCGACACACAATTTTAACTTAAGGCTAGTATCATAGTTTTTTTTTTAACTTACATTTTTTTAAATAAAGATTTTATCATAATTCAACAAAATTACCCCTTTCAAGCATTGTTATTATTTAAATTTTATATCCTAGTATAATTAAAAGTGATCGAACTCCTTGGTTTCCTTAATATCCAGATCTTGTGCCGGGAAAGTCGAGCCAAGAACCATTGCCAGCTTTTTTCAATTTAGGTTTATATTTAATTGAATACAAAATAATGTAAACAAGCTTATAAGTGAAAATAATATAAGTTATAACGGAAATTTTTTAATTGTGATATATATTAAAAAGTTATTTCATTAATTCAGTATGAAAAGTCTTTCTCTCATTTACACTCTACAAGTCTACGAGTATCAGCGGATAAACGGATACAGTAATAGGAGGAAATAGCACTGTACTTGGGATCTTAAGTAATGAAATTATATAAATAAGCATACAAATTACATTTTATACGTTGATTAATTTCTATTTATCAAACTGATGAAAAATGGGTTGATTACAAGAATCAACAGTTAAGGTCAATTTTTTCATTTATTTCCTTTTCCGGGTTTTATATATAGTATACAAGAGGGTTAGTATGGCGATGGTCAAAAAATGACCCCCAAGATGTTTACATTTTTGGACTCAGGGGAGCTTGAAACGCAGAGAAATGCAAAAAAATTGAGTTTTTTTCTTGTATGTATGGACTGTGTGGGAAGCACGATTTTGTTCATCCTCTTTAAAGCTTAATAACTCCTGTGATTTTGGTCGAAAATTACTGAAATTTTGCAGAACTTTTGCACGCCGGTTTGGGTGTTAGAGTAATTGATGCCATTAAATTTTGATGATAAAAGGTCAAGAGAATGGGGAGATAGAGGGGTCAGACTTAATGAAGATTTTATTCGTTATTAGCATTTACAATATGTAGGCCTATATAATATAAAATTATTTTAAAATAATATCTTATTACAGATGCACACAATTTTTAACTCTTGCCGGGAAATTACGCAACTCGTTGATGGAATTTTACTAGTTGATAGAAAATTGTATTACATGCCAAATATTTTCATTCTTTTATTTTAATATTCTGTAGATATCTTTTTTAATTCGTCAAATTTTTAGAATTTTGGAATCGTAAAACTGATTTAAAGAACGATTCGAGTGGGAAGCTCTTTTTACATTTAAAATCAGAATTTCTTTGATAAAATAGAAAACAGTTCATTAGATAACATTATAAAAATAAATCATTATTAACAATTAAAATAATTAAATTTCACCAAATATAAGAAATTGGAACTGAAAATATTAATTATTGATCCGTTTACTTAACCTTTAAATTAAATACAATACATAAATTAAAACAATTAAATAGAAAAATTAATCCTACTTACTTAAAAATAAGGATTGGACGATTATCAAGTTACCTGCTTGCAATTATTGAGTCCTAGAAAAAAACATAAGAAAAAATTAGGCTAGACAATTTTTATTTTAGTTTTTATAGTTTTAACTTTTTATAATAATAGTTTTGTTTAGTATCTGCCAGTTAAATATATAAATGTGTGAGGTTTGCCGACTGAATGCGTTACCCAGGATCGTCGCGCGGTCACGATTATCGTGTGGGAGTGAAAAAACTCTCAGAGACAGGTTCTCCATCTTTTAACCCGTTTATTATATTACAAAAGGTTCTTACAACGTTCTTCAAATTTTCAACGTAACACGCTCGGGGAGCAACTTAAAAGTTCCTTCAAGGGTCCGACGTTCGGTCCGAAGTTCTCCTTTTGGTCCCTCGATGTCGTACGTTGAGATCGACGGCCCAGGGGCGTGCGACACAGCTTCAGGTGAAAGTCTCTGGTGAAGGGCAAATCTGTGCAAAGCAAGACGTCACGGGAGAGCGACGGTAAATCGGTCGCTGTTGATCAGTAGGATCACAAAAATTCTGAAGAGGAGCACTAAGAAGCGAGAACAGAGAACCGAGAGAGTCTCGTCTTTGATTTTCGCGATTTTTATAATTTCTTCTTTGGGTTTCAGATCGAACATTCCGATAGGTCGATGGCTCGATGCCGACTCTCTCCCGCTCTCTAATTGATCCTCTCTCACTACGAAATGTAACGAGATAGGATTTCAGGTCGCGGGAAGAGTCAACCGACTGGACACTCGATCCCTATCGACAATGTTCGATCTTAGGACTTACATTCTTTTATTGTTTTAACCTGAAACTCTCTCTCTTTTCTAACAATTTTACCAAACATGTCCTTATATGGACATAAAATATTCATTTTTTGTTTTCCCTTTTTTTTGTTTGATGGTTTCTTTTTACAACATTAAATTATTATTATTTTCTTCTATACAAAATTTAAAAAAAAAACTTTTTTGTGCACGTATTCTTGACTCACTTCCGGAGCTCCACAAATATTTATTTTATTAGTCTTTATTCTTGTTACAGTTCGATCCAAAACCAGGCAGTTGGCAACCCTAGCAATTATGGATAGGTTAACTTAGTTATATTGGTCATCCGAGAATAAAAGACAACCTGCCGTAGGCATGAAGGGAGCGGAGGAAGAGAGTGTATAGTACCCAAGCATTTTTAATTTAGGAATCTCGTTTAGTCGATGACCATAGTTGTTATTTATGTGCCAATCGCACCAGTTCTAAGTCAATTACATAGCCAATCATACATTTCTTAATATCTTATATCAAGCAAGCGGTCTGCTAGAACGCAATGTGGACAGGATGTTAACCAAAAAAGCCTTGATTTCCTTCATTATGTGAATGCATAAACACAATAATTCCTTTTTTAGTAGTGCGATTATACTACGCAACTGCTGGTAAATTGAATAAAGTAATAGAAATAATAGTGTTCTTTACATCCTTTTAACAAACTTTTTATATTTGTAAATTTTGCTATATTTCTATCGTTGCACATTTTACTGTGACATTTTTTATCAGGCTGTAATTTGAAAAGAATTATGCACCTATAAATTCTCTCTGTCGTCCGTCTGTCTATCTGTTTGCACTTCCTTAATCTCGAGAACGATTTCAGATAAATGAAAGCCAAAACCAGATATGGAAGGCTTACGGACAGAAAATCCCGATTAACTATATACAAACTTCAGATGTGCACAGGAGGTCACGTGATTTCAATTAAAAAATTTTCCCTGAATGGAGTTACATAGATGGCCGGCATGACTTTGCTGTTATTAAGAAAAGTATTATGTATGGCGGCAAGACACTACTAATTTAAGGTGGAAAATATATATTTTAAATTAAATAAATTAAGAATATGATTAAAATTGCAGTGCCGGGTTGCAATCGTGACGGTGTCACAATAAATAATTGTTTAAACTTAATGCTTGTTTTGTATTTTTTTATCGGGTCTTCCTTGTTAAATTAAGAGATAGTTATCGCCAGCCCTATTGATCTCTGTCCGATTTAAAGGTCTTGTCCTGGGTTCAATAGAGTGATCAAACCAAACATCAGACAAATTTCATCAGAATAATGTGCCATAATAATTTTTCTAATAACTTAGTATAATATAGCTAAATTATCACAGAACACTAACTTTGTCCGTTTCCTAACACAGATTCGAGATAATGGTTCAAAAATTTATCATGGAAATGGTCCATTTATCACTTTTAATGTAGAATGTGGATTATAAACTTTCTTGACGATTGTAAACTTACACCACTCTGAGAAAATAGGAGCGATGACTTTAATATTTTCGATGGTCGTGTTTTCCACTATTACTTGATAAATGAATTGAATTACGTCACAATTACTTTCGCACATCGGACATTCTTTCGAGTGCAATGTAGTTAAAACAATAAGAAATAATTTGCAATGTAATAATAATCTACTTGTTTAAAAATGAAAAATTTCTTTCAAAAATAGGCAGATGGAGTTGAAAATTAATCACTTAAATGTGATAATTGGCTACGAATTTATTAGTACCGTAATAAAACATTTTCAGTTTGAATAAAAACATAAAGCTTGTGGTTTCTAACAAAACTGGATTTGTCGCCATGATAATCTTGAAATAGCTTTATTAATAAAGTTACCATTTATTTAAACACCTTTTTTTATTGAAATTCAGCAAGCGAAGCGAATAAACTTCCTTGGCAGCGACTCAAATTGACAAATCGCTGAAATATGCTTTGCAAAGTAATGACTCGACTGATACGAACAAAATTAATTAATAGAATTAATAAAATGCTTTGTCGGAAACCATATTTTAAAATTGGACTTAGTTACTTTTAAATAAAAAATTATTAAATTGTAATTTTCCAATAGAATGTTGTTTACCGATTATTCCGATTATTAGAGAATTAATTCTTCGTTTGGCATTTGTACAATTAGTAAACAATTAATCGGTACATTTCTATTTGAAACTACTGTATTTGAAAATATAATATCGTGTGTCCTGATATTGTTAAAAATGAAATATTCCAATTCGAGATTGTTTTACGTTAATGCTATCAAGAATGGTGTAATAAAAATACACGAAAATTATAAAAATAACAAATTTTCATTTTGAAATACAAATAATAAATTTACTTTCAATTTTTTTATACTTTACAGGCAAAAAAAATTTACATAATATGTTATATAATAAACTATTTTTATCACTGTAAAAATAACCGTGTTATATGATGTTATCTAATAGCTTTTGTTCTAAATGTCATGTTTTCTTCATTTATTTTTGTTTTGGTCTTTGTCCTTAAAACTAATGTAGGCCTATATTTACAGACTTTAATCTTATCAACTCATTATCTTTGCAAAAAAACAGATGATTACCGTTGATACAATCGACTGTTTTCTTTTGCTTAATATCGATACGTTGTTGCATTTTATTAAATTTAAATTTATATAATATCAATAACACCTGACTTTTTAGATAAGGATTAAAGGGAACGATTCCGTTAATCTTTCGTGGATTAAAGGAACACCATCATTCCGTTGGTTTAAATTTAACAGTATTTGATACGCCTTAATTATGGCAAACAGATAATTGTATTAATTTTAATTTTCTTAATAATAAATTACTATATTCTGTTCAAATAAGCGGCATGCTCTTATATACTATAATAAATTTGTAATAAAATATCCTTGTGAAAGGCCTTTTATTTTTACTCATCGTGGGTTGACAGGCCCGGAATAGATACGACAGAATGGTGAAGGGCAGGGCTCGACTTATCTGGGACAGACCCCCCAAAATATTTTTGAGTAGATTGCTTGGATTTGATCTTGCATGCCCGAACTTTTTAACCGCATCGGTCATTCGGTCATCACGAAAATGCATTTAAATCAACAATGAACAAACATTTTTGTGCAAATCGACAGCGCAAAACTATATTAACTCAAACCAATTACTGTATATGAATTAAAATAATATTTATGCATTTTTCAATACTTGAGTATAATGGAGTAATGCCGTTAAAGGTATGGAAGATATATCTTAAATCTGAAAACATTATAGTATGTAAGAATTGTTGATCTGGTGCGCTTATCAGTATTACTTGCCCATAGTTGTTTTGTTATAAAAAATGTTTCGGCAAGGTTAATTTACTAGTTCTATTTTAAGTAACTTGCCACTTGGCTGCGTATCTTAAAAGCACCTCTTCGTAAAAATGAGCTATAGTCTAAGTGATCCGCCCCGATCAGGCCTGAGTGAAATTAGCCATTGGTACATCTCAGGAATAACGTTACACATCTTTGCATCTTTGAACATTTGCTGCTGGTTTCTGTAATACCAGTGTTTAGTTTTAATACCCTAAAGCAGTAGTTCCCAAACTTTTTTGATTCTCGGCGCCCTTGCTAAATTCAGATTTTCCCAAGCGCCCTATGTGAAATTCTAACAAGTTATAATTTGCAAAATAGCCAATATCATTTTAAAGAGTTAGGACGTTAAATAAAAAATAAATAAAACACGTATTTACAATGTCATAGCGTAGTGGGGGCGGCAGGGGTGGCAAAATTACGTTTTAGGGGGAGGCAAAATTTCACAATAAATAATAATAATATCTTGTAAAAATTTGAACTATTCTAATCCATATTTGCGTCGCGCCTATGATAGTGCTATCGTCCGGACAGTCCGGGAATCGGCTCGCCGTCCGGGTAAACTAGTAATTTCATCCGAGGATATCCTGTTGACCTTTTTTTGCTTGTAAGATTCATTCGTATTCATATACACCACCAATATCCAATAGAGCTATCTTAAACAGGTCGCTTTACTAGCACGGAATTTTTCAATGCTTGTTCTGTGACAAAACTGAATTTTAGTGTTTTAAATTGAGATACCTAAATAAGGAGGGGGCGAAATTTTCCTCCGCCCCGGGCGGCTGACACCCACGCTACGCCACTGCGTATTTAAGATAACAAAAAAATGTAATTGAACAAATTCAATTAATTATAATTAGTGGGATGGGTGAGCCTGTTAATCACCGCACATTTTCTCAAATCTTGGAATCAAACTGGACACAGCCACCCTCGTTTCCTTCTCCACATTGATTTTTGTTCAATGCTTAGTTTTTATGCGACAATCTCAGCTTCGCATAAATAAGAAGTCGTAAATGGGATTAAGATTTTCTAAGCTTTACCACTCAGAAGAGATATTTATCTTTTACTGATATCCAAATTCAGTTAATTCCATGCTGCTAAATTTTGTTTTCAACATATTGTCGCATGACAACTCAATAAGATTCTCTTCTTCTGCAGCTGTAAATTCAGATAGAGCACTGGCATTAAATGGATCTTGAATTCATGCAAATTTATCGATGTTATCATTTTGAAAATATTTCTCAAACAAGGTGATAAGTTGTGATAAATTTTCTTCAAAAATAGAGTTCATATCTCGAGAGAAATCAACTCTATTGGAAGTCAAACACTGTTGCAACAAGGGGAGACATTTTTTTCTTCAGTCTTCATTTATATTTCTTTTCCATAGTTTTATTTATTTATTTATTTATTTTTGTAAAAGCTGAAATTTTCTCAATCGACTTCAAAAGGTACTGTACATGTTGCTTCTCTGCAGGGAGAGATTCAGAGTATTGAGCTTTTCAAAAATATCACATAAGTATGCTAGTTTTACTAAACAATCTTCAATCACAAAATTTTCGGCATTCTTGTGGTGTTCTTTAATAAGAATATAAATTTCCTGTCGCAGTTCAAACGTACGAGACAAAACATTACCTCGAGAGAGCCATCGCTCGCTCGTTTTGTACTCTCTCGAAGTGCTGTAGTACAACAAAGACGTGTGCTCGGATCCCAAATCCTCACATAGTTTTTTGAAAAATCTTGCCTTCAACGGCCGTTTTTATAAAGTTTACTACATGTACTACATATTCTGGTTCAGTACTATTCTGGTACGTGTATTACATATTCTAGCAGAACTCAGACATTTTGATACGCGTGCTTCCTTGTGAATAATGCAATGGGTCCATGGTGCATCAGGGTCTTTGCTTCGAAAAAGTGCTTGCAATCCTCCATAACATCCGGACATAGAATGAACACCATCAGTAAAGATACCAATGCATTTGGTCCACTCCAAATTATTTTCGGAAATAAAAATATCAAGGAACTCGAACAAGTCGTGAGCCTTAGCACCAACAGTGATACTTTTACAGAAAAGAAAGTCTTCTACAATGTTATTATTATCTAGAAAGTGTACGTTTCAAATCAAGTGAGCATCATTATTATTATTTGTGTCCTCATCCAGCTGCAAGCCAAATTTTTCTCCCTCTATTATTACAATAACCGAACATTAGAGGTTCTTCGCTATGTGCTGTATTCTGTAACTGATAGTGTTAGTAGACAAAGGCACTTTTGAAAGCTGCTACTCAGCAGACCCACCGATCATAATGTTCACCATAATGTTCACCAAATGTTCTAAAGCAGCCGGGAAAATGAGTTTTTCTGCAATGGTATAAGGCATTTTACATTTTGTGATTCCATGTGCTCCCTTTATTACTGAGTTAGGCTGCGTACACACTAGGCGTTTTTAAACGCGCGTTTGACGAACCAAGAGTTCTGCATTAGGCGTACACACTCTAACGCGCGCTTTTGGCGTTTATAGATTTTTCTTAAAACGCGCGTTTTGCGGGCGTAAGCCGAGCGCTTTGAGATATATGTGCTGCCATGTTACTGTACATTCGATCGCGCGTTTTCGGGTAGAGTGGACGTACGTTGGCCGAAATGGAGAACGATCATTTCGATACTGATTTACTTATTGATGAAATCTAAAAGAGACCAACCATTATCAAAGGATTTTATAGATATTTTAAAAGAATTAAAAAACTTGGGTTTATTTTGTCTTAGTTTTGGATACAACGTCGCAGACATTCCATGTGTCAGTCTATCTCGTAATATTGGGTGCACCCAAAATTCTCTTTGTCTCTGCCATCGTCTTTTATAGCGACGATGGAGGAGGGGCACACAAACAATTACTTTCACGTGCATTTCCAAACTGAGCCAGTGCGTAAGCTCCACTAAACGCTTGTCTAACGCCGAGCTAACGCCTGGTGTGTACGCTGCTAACGCGCGTTTAACGCAACGCAAAACGCCTAGTGTGTACACAGTCTAAATGATTTGCATCAGGTCTGCTAGATGTCGCATCTTATCACGTTGAATTGACAGTGGAAATAAAATTATAAAAATTTTATAATATTTCGCGGCGCCCCTGTGAGAAAGTCGCGGCACCCTAGGGCGCCGCAGCGCACATTTTGGAAACCACTGCCTTAAAGAAAAATCACTATAAAAAATTACATTTATTCCAGCAAAACACATAAATATTTCAAAATAATTAATTAAATATTTCAAATTTCAATATTTAAATATATTAAATATTTCAAATTTATTTAAATATTTCAAATTTCAAAAGCAAAAACATCTACTACAAGTTACGTAACTTTCCTGGCAACAATAATTAAAATTGTGTGTGGCGCCATCTGTTACGAGATTTCATTTAAATTTTTTTTAATATTAGCTATATTATTATAAAATGGCAAAAAGGTTAATTTTCAAAGTAGAGATGAGTTTCATAATAAAGATGCAAATACTGATAACAAGTAAAATCTTCATTAAGTTTGACCCTATTCAAGATTTTCTACCGATCGCCGTACAGCATAGATACACTAGACAAACAGATGATTCATATCTCTGGCGGAACGATGTAACATTTCATCAAAATGGCGCATAATTTAAAACTTGTAAATTGTTCATATCTGAAATTTTCTTTCTATTATTTTACGGGATTACGATTGACCAGGGAAACTTAAACCGCGGATAAAGAGATAACGAATAACTTCTCCGTTGTTGAATTACAATTAACTCACAAAAGAATGATAATAGTACTGTACGTATTCACATTAGATTGATATTGATACATGCCACCAGGTTTCAATTTTTGGAGATTTTCGTCCGTATATTGCATTTAAAATGTTCGTCGTAGTATCATCTTAAAGCTTGATACTATAAAATGGATTTTCCTCATTGGCTGGAAAAGAAAATTTACGCGAACCGCTTTTGAACAAAAAACATTATTGGCTACAGGTATATAGTACGTATATAGGCGCCTATATCCATAAGTGTCTATAACGATCCAAAACTAGAATCGAGGTCACTCCTGTTCCGTGCTTCGACGTCGACCCATTTATGGATAATCAAAATCACAGAGCAAAAGGAGCAAAACGGATTTAGGTTCTGTTAATACGTCGAACCTTCATGTTCATCTCCTGCCACCTCCATCGTCAGTTTACAAAAACCAAAATTGGAGACTTATAACACCTTCTCCACATTGATTTTTGTTCAATGCTTAGTTTTTATGCGACAATCTCAGCTTCGCATAAATAAGAAGTCGTAAATGGGATTAAGATTCTCTAAGCTTTACCACTCAGAAGAGATATTCATCTTTTACTGATATCCAAATTCAGTTAATTCCATGCTGCTAGATTTTGTTTTCAACATTATTGATTCAAAAATACATATTAAATATAAATATAATTCGTTAAACCAAAAATAAATAATAACAACTAATTTAAAATTTTGAATAATGTAAGCCTATTTATTTTAATTTTGTGAAAAATGACGTAAGTGCACGATTTAATAAATCAAGAATTTTTAAGCTCTATTTTATGTAATCGTGATTCTATAATTATTAGGTTGTTCGGAAAGTAAGTTCGTTTTTTTACCACTAGACGGATTAGTCGTATTTTTCCCGCCATTTTCATTTTAAACCGTATTAACATTATATATTTTGACAGCTAGCATTTTAAGGATTATTTGTAAAAAATTTTGTTTGATTCTGTGCAATTGTTTATTTTTCGTGTCCCGTCAAATATGGAAGATCGAAAGCAGCATTTTTGGCATATTTTGCTTTTTTATTACCAAAAAATCAAAATGCTGTTCAAGCGAGAAAAAAATTGTGGTACATGTGTAAGAACCCCGATTGGGGGGAGGGGAATTTTATTCCCTACCGTCGGGATAGTCTAAGCGTATGTGGGTGGCGGTTTTGAAAGGCAGCAAAGACAAGTGTTTACAGAGACACACCGTTTATTCCGGTCGATAATGATTACATAAAGTCTTTCGTTGAAAAAGTCCTTAGATTTTGAACTTTAAGATACCTTCGGATCCGATCTGGTCCTGTGTTGTAGGAAATTTCGACGGCGATTCTGGTCTTGGGATTCTCGTCGTAGGGATTTTCGGCGGCGACCTGGTCCAGCGTCGTAGGGGTTTTCGGCGGCGTTGAACAAAAAGTTCGAAGTCTCGAAAATCGACGCACAAAAGATGAAAGGATGCGCGAAAAAAACGGAGATACATGAACACAGCAGAAGTCTAGTGAAAGTCTTAGTGAAAGCTCTAGTGGAAGCCTCGTTGTCCTTGGAATTGATGTTTTTATAGGTTTTTCGAGATCGGCTTCTTGCTAATTGGATAGACCTTACATCATCGTTTTCTAATTGGTCTTCCACCTGTCTCTAGGTGTAAATGGAGCTTCGAATAGTTCAAGTCCGGGAAAGGTCGGCAGTGGCGTACCGTAGTGGGGGCGGCAGGGGCAGCTCGCGCCCGGGCGGCACATTTTAGGGGGCGGCAAAATTACCTTTTAGGGGGCGGAAAAATTTCACAATAAATAATAACAATATCTTGTAAAAATTTGAAACATCCTAATCTATACTTGCGTCGCGGCTACGATAGTGCTATCGTCCGGACAGTTTGGGTACGATAGTGCTATCGTCCGGACAGGCTTGCCTAGTAATTGGGAATCGGGTGAACTAGTAATTTTTTCATCCGACGAAATCCTGCGTAACCTGTTGATTTTTTTTCTTGTACGTATATTTACACCACTAATATCCAATAGAACTATTTTAAACAGGTCGCTACACTGGCACGGAATTTTTCATTGCTAATTCTGTGACAAAACTGAATTTTAGTCTTTTAAATTGAAGGACCTAAATAAGGGGGGAAAATTTTCCTCCGCCCCGGGCGGCTGACACCCACGGTACGCCACTGAAGGTAGGCCGGAGATGGTTTATCCGACACTATCTTTTCGACTCTGATCGCGTTTAATTGTTGACTATGACACTTACGCTCATTTTGATATTTTTTCTAGTTTCGTTTTACTTTCTAAACTTCGTCTTAACTTTTAATATTTTAAATTTTCTTCTTTTTATTTCCTATATCTAAAATTTTGGTTTTTCCTCCTACTTTTGATGAGCGTCGACGTCAAAGTCCGGTATCGCCGATTCGACACTTATATAATTTGTTTTCTTGTCGGTTTAACTTAAAAAATTTTTTTATATCTTTCTTTTTTCGGGGAGGGGCTATTTCCGGGATCTCACACATGTACGATGTGTTGAGAGAAAGACAGTGCCAAAACTGGTTTACAAAATTTCGTTCTGGCAATTTCAATATTGAAGATGCACCACGTTCTGAATGGCCAGTTAAAGCCAATGAAAACAAATAAAGGTGCTGATTGAAGCAAACTGCCGAATAACAACACATGAAATCACTAAGAGATTAAATTTGACAAATTGAACCGTTTATGATTACTTGAAACAAATTGGTTTCGTTTCAAAGCTCGATACATAGGTTCCACATGTTCTTAAAGAAAGAAACTTAAATACTAAATGAAAAGTAAATGAAATTTTAATGTTCATCAACTAAATAAAACAATTCTTCAGAATTTTAGTTAGTCGCCCCTGAAAACAGTGGCGCGCCAAAGCAGTAAATTTGAAAATGCGCTCCGAAATCCATGCCGGAAGTCTGAAGGAACCGATTATCGATGGCCGGATTTTCGAATGTCAACCTGCATTTAACTCTTGGTTCTTTTTTGTTCTTTACCTTAATGATTTGAACTTGCCGCTATTTGAAATTCATCCAACATAAATATTTTAAAACGTTAACATTTTAAAATACAGTAGTCCCTCGTTATATCGCGCTTGTCGGGAGACAAAGGAAAAGCGCGATATAACCGTATATTAAACATTCTGTACTTTTACTAAGCAGATTATACATGAATTCGAAATTTCACATCTTTAAATGTGAATTGACGGTATTGCGTCAATTCACAGAAACTTGTAAGGAAACAGCAAGCGTATTAAAACCAATAAATAAACAATTTTTTATATCAAAAGGAAACATATTTGATAATTGATCTGTCCACTTGTTTTGCTTATTTAGATTTTGGCGAATTTATTCTTTCACCTGCAGCGGTAGCTTCAAGAACAATGGTGGGAATAAAATACCGTATTTCGTTGCAGAAAGAAATTCAATGGCAATTGATAATTTACTGACTGAAGTGCATTTAAAATTTGGGGACTAAAAAATAGCACGTTTTAACCAAATATAACGAGGGGCTACTGTATTAAATTTCGGTATTTTATAACTTTTTTTTTGTAAATGAATTATAACAGAGAATTTTCAAATTAATTATAGAAGAAAATAAAATAGTCTCCGTTTTTAGAAGAATTACATATTGTATATTAATTTGTATATTAATAAAGCATGCCAAAATAATTTTTACTTTTTATATTTAAAATTTCATTTTTAAAAATATCCCAATTAGTGAAATAAGGACGCATTTGTAAACTTTGTCTAGGGTGCAACCAACACTGCATGTAGGCAGCCTTATGGTAACCATATTGTGCAAAGATGAACGAATATTTCTGTATATTTGTTAAAGCATTGCATTCTAAGTTAATTTTTTAAAACTGAATATAATTTTAAGACTAGTTGACAATAGCAAATAAGTCTATAAAATTATACTGTGTGTGAGACTCTTGACAGGTTCAAACCACTTACTAAACTTTGCATTAAAACATTTTTTTAAAAAAATGGAAATAATTTTTTTATGAAAATCGCGACGTGAACAAAACAAGATTGTAAGTCCTAAGATTAGAATAGGCAATCAGGAACAGAAAATGATAACAGCCTCGAATTTCAAGATTACGACAGCTTCTTCTCCTATAAATTCCAAGTGTCAGAACATTTGTTCTGTACAGAGTATGTCTTGTACAGCGCCCGCTCAATCATTTATGTCGCCCCGGAAAAAAGACAAATTGCTGCCCTTAAATTTATTTAAAGAAACATGTAATATAAAATTAACAACCAAGTAGTACAAAACAGTAAAAATTAAAATATACCTGTACCTAGTTACAAATTGTTAACTAGATGCATTTTTAATGATATTACAAAAATATATTATTGTACAATCAAACAAAAAACTTATATCCTATAAAAACTAAACAAAAATACATCAACTATACTAAAATCAAAAGAAACTTTTTTCTCATTTTTAGTTCTACAAACTTTTTTATTAACTCTTTTAAGTTTACTTGACCGGCAGTTTCATGTGCAATGGTCAAAATTGCCAAACTATTAAGATGATTTTGCGTGGTAGTGGAACGTAAAAAGTTTTTAATTAATGTTTATTTAGAAAACTCCTTTCCCCCACTTACTACAGTTATTGGTATGATCGGCAGTATTCTTAAGGTGACACTATGGTTTGGAACAAAAATTTAATATTGTTGCTTTTGTCCAAAAGCCCTCTTTTATGATTGTTTTTTTTTCAGAATTAAGGAATGCAAATATTTTCTTAGCTTTTAGGCAAAAATAATAAATACGAAATGTAAATTGCATGGTAATTTCAGCTACAGAAAAAAATCGACAAATATAAATTTTGATTAATTAAGTATTTAACTTATAAATATTTTGTCACATTCACAACCAAAATGCCGTCCTTTAGATTTGCCGCCCCGGACAAATGTCCGAGTTTTCCGCACATAGAGCGGGCCCTGGTCTTGTACCTATCTTTGTCTCCATCCCCCTTCCTTGGATCGACATCTTCCCACCACCTGAAGTCGACCGCATAGCCCAGAGCGGTCGAGCCATCCAGAGCCGGCCCTACCATAGGGCGAACAGAGCAGCCGCTCCAGGCGCTAAGTCCTAGGGGGCGCCTCAGTGGTAAAGAAAATTAAAGGGTATAAATTAGGAACAACCAAGGGGGTCGCCATAATAGGATCTAGCTCCATTCTAAAACTTGCCTCGGGCCGGCACTGGAGCCATCGAAGAAACTCTCACTCGCGAACCAGAAACACCCCTTTATTTGGGACTATCTTGTAAAGAAGAGGAAGACCAACAGACCACCACCGATTTAGAATTTCAAAGATCGCGAAAATCCTGCAAGCTTCTTTCCTGTCAAATAACAGTTCTTGAAACCGTTGAGTCTCTCGGTGCCGATCGCATCCACTTACGATCCTCTCGACCCCTTATCCGTCTTGACCATCGCGTCTTCTATCGGCATTCTCACAGTGATGTCAAAAATGGAATTTTTAAACGCAAAATTTAGAAAAATTCTTGTGCTCCTACACTATTGTTGAGTAAGCCAACATCAAAATTTCGCTCCGAAATTGTGCTAAAAGTGGGTCAGAATGATAAACACTGAGATAGGCACTTTTTGGTGAGTTAGATAGCGATTCTCTTCCCCTTTTTCGGCTTTCAGAGGAATAATACTTCTCTGGTGAAAATAGGCGTGTCACTGATCCCTTAGAGCAGTGGATCTTAACGTTTCTCGTATCGTGGAATCCTAAAATCACCACATCATGATGAAGTGTTCCCTCGCAGAGTTCCGTAGACTCCCTAGAATCGACAGACCATCAGTTGAGAAACACGGCCTTAGGGGAAATATCGAGATTAGCTAGCCGGAACCTATGACAATAAGAGCATAGTCAAGTGCAGGCTCACAGGCGCGACAATAATTTACGATATCGGCATAAGCCAAGCAAGAAAATGACACCATAAAACAGTGCTAGCAACAGGAGTTAGATGAAAAGCTCCGCGTTCAATTTTTGCACGGTCTAATTGAGAACATTAAACGGTTATGACACAAACCCTATTTTTAGAAGAAATGATTGGATAAGTGACTAGTAAATTGCGNGGTTTTTTATTAAATCCATAATTTTCTGTTTCTTGAAGCAGTTTGAGTATGCAGAATTTAAAAAATTTTGAGTTACCAATATATTCAATTCCAAATATTTTATATAAAAGAATGATTTGTTAATGAATTTATGAACAGTTATTAATAAATATACTCATTAATCATCAATTTAAGCTGTATCATTTTATAAATACTGTAAATTAATTTGATGAGTCAGATCTCTACTTTTAGAATAATTTTCTGTTATTGAATTTCATTTTTATTCTGGAAAGTTAGAAGTAAAGACTTATGAGGTAGGCACCAAAGTTTTCTGCCTGTTTTATGTTATAAATATAAAACTGATGTTATAAATATAAAACTGGTGTCATTTTTACTTTTCCAGCTGTTATATATAACAGAGTAAGCCAGTGTGCATCGGAGGTTGATCACTGGTTATTCTGTGCAACCAGCATAGTTGCACGATTGTTTATGGGGGTTGACAACTGGATTTTCCTTTACTGAGAGCCTCACAAATGTAGCCACTGTGAAAGGGAGATCTGACATGCTTTTTCAGTCAATATTAAAATAATATTAACGATATTTATTAAATTTATATTAATAAAACGCACATAAAAATTAAAACTTCCGAAATTATTTTCTACTATTAAAAATACGTCATACGGATAAGCCTGATTAATCGTGAGGTCACTGTCAGTTTAATCCGATATAATTGGTCAATCGGTATCTATGGTAGGAAAATGGCCATGACGCAATTTTGGTTCGTATCTTATCGCGTACATTGAACCAGTAACGTCTGCGTTGTTAATTAGATAAAATGTACCACGAATGAATACTTATAGGAAACAGTTTTATAATATATTGTCTGTATCGCACAAAATCTAAAAAAAAAAATGAGCCGCGTTGACATGAAAGTGGTTCTTCTAGGGAAGGAATATGGAGGAAAAACAAGTTTAGTCGAACGTTATGTATACGATCGTTTCAGCGGTTGTTCAGTCTATCAAAACGTAAGTAAATACATAATGTTAATTTCAATGCCAGAAATGCTTGTTTTACCCATGCTACATAACATTATATGGAAAATCAAATCGAAACTTCACACCCGAATACTGTTAATTAATTGAGACTTATATCTTTAAATCAGAAAATCATTCCTAAAAATCATTTAAAAGTTGAATCATATATTCAACAATGAAAGGTTTTCTCTTTCAATTAAAACAGAGCAACAGGTTTGTGTCAATTTCACATATCATATGTAAACTGAGAAGATTAAAGCTAATTCAGTGTTTCCATTTGCTTTTTGAAATTCAATGTACAGTAATTTTATTAGGTGGATTTTTAAGTTTTTCCATTAATACATGATGTTAAAGAATGTGTAACGGTTATCCGAGTGTGATATTTTAATATAAACATATTACGTATGAGTTTTAATGTAAGTGTGTTATTTACACAGAACAATTAGAAACTGAAGTATCGAAAGGATATGAAAATTTTTCATACACTGAGATGATGTCAATATTTATTTTATTTCCTTGTACAATACTTTTATTTTGTTTGTGGAATTTTTATCTATTTTTTTTTATTTAAAAATTGAAAATATATTCAAATAGATACTATTGAAAAGAATTTCTAATTTCTGAAATTACTGAATTTCTTAATATTAGTATTAAAAAAACATAAGTATAATACTAAGACAAACAAAATTCACATTTGATATCATTAAATAAGTTTAATATTAACAATTAATGTACACAATTTTGAGTTCTATTGCTTTACAAAAGTTTTCCAGAACATTTTCTGTTCAATTCTTCCATTTTTAAACAGAAGTAATTAGAGGAAAAAATTTTATGTAATTATTATAGTGATAAGAACTGTAGATACTGTAAATGAATCACAATGTGCAATTCATGCATTTGTTCCTAGTTAAATAATAGAGATAATATTCATTTATAAATAATAATTAAACAATTTCATGTAAAATCCATTTAATAACTGATGTATTTTAAAATTTATAGAACTAATTATATATTGCTTTCTAATGCTTATCTAAGTTTTCTCTATTCTAAAATTATATAATGGGTCTCAAATTATACTTATTTGAAATTCAGTTTTAAAACAATGTAATAGAAAAATCAGTGTGTACTGTTCAAAATACATTCATGATTCAAAATTATGCATGCATTGTAGTTACATTTATGGTTATTTTCTGGTTAGAATGTGCTTTTATGCTATACTAGCAAATAGTATAAAATGTATTGATAGCCAGTATGTAAGACAGGCATTGCTCAGTGAAAAAAATTCTATTTGTGGATAAGAAGTCTGGTGACACATGATAAAAATTAATGAGATGAACTGTGCCATTCTATCAGTTACAATGAATGCTGTGGACCAATTGGAACAAACATAAAAGGCAAATGGAATGGAGACTCCTTATTTAGTCAGGACCATCTTTTGATGACTGACAAAACTGTCTGCTTCACTGCATTTTTGTCAAAAAACAAAGTGTGGAGAAGCACCAATGATAATATTTTGTAAAGAGAAAGGTAAAAATATGGTTACTAAAAGGGCATCATTTTACCTTTCTCTTTATACTAAATCCAAAAGAAAAAATAGGGAAGAAAGTGCATTTGAAGATATTAAAAAAAAATTGAAAATACAGTATTATAAATGCTACAATATAAATATGTACATTTGTAAAGAAAAAATAATTACTAATATTAAACACTGTTTTATTTATTGTTACATTTTTATTAAAACAGAACTTTAGACTTTAGTTTTAGCTACCATATATATGTACCAGTAGTAATTTTCTTTCAAAAGAAGAGCATTTCTTATGTTCTTTGGCCATTAATAATATTGCTTGCTTATGTCATATCATTTGGACAATACCAGCTGATGAAAATTTGTTATATTGAACACTTTGTAGATAGTTTAAATTCTTCAACTATTCGTGTAACAACATTGGAAAAGATTCTTGTGGTTACAATTCATATTAACACAACTTTTCTTAACCAACATTTATTTGAATTAACAGAAAATTTCTTTAGCTTTCAAACATACAACAAAAATTAAATGCAACAATCATCCCTTTTCATCTTTGTTTCTAACTATTTATTCATTATCCTTCAAATACATAAACATTTATTTAAAATGGCAAAATTCTGCTCATTATGCAAAATGATTGACTTAGATTGCAATTCTTATGTAATTTAATTAACCTACTGAATATTGAATGCAGAGAATAAACACTCTTTTTATATAATTTTTATTGCAGTTATGTTTAAGTTTTATTTTAAACATAATTTTATGTAACAAAGCAATTCAATTGATTATAATCATACCAAAAATAAATGAGTTTTCACCTCTTTAGTCACTTCAAACAATGCTTATAGGTTTTTTATTAAATCCATAATTTTCTGTTTCTTGAAGCAGTTTGAGTATGCAGAATTTAAAAAATTTTGAGTTACCAATATATTCAATTCCAAATATTTTATATAAAAGAATGATTTGTTAATGAATTTATGAACAGTTATTAATAAATATACTCATTAATCATCAATTTAAGCTGTATCATTTTATAAATACTGTAAATTAATTTGATGAGTCAGATCTCTACTTTTAGAATAATTTTCTGTTATTGAATTTCATTTTTATTCTGGAAAGTTAGAAGTAAAGACTTATGAGGTAGGCACCAAAGTTTTCTGCCTGTTTTATGTTATAAATATAAAACTGATGTTATAAATATAAAACTGGTGTCATTTTTACTTTTCCAGCTGTTATATATAACAGAGTAAGCCAGTGTGCATCGGAGGTTGATCACTGGTTATTCTGTGCAACCAGCATAGTTGCACGATTGTTTATGGGGGTTGACAACTGGATTTTCCTTTACTGAGAGCCTCACAAATGTAGCCACTGTGAAAGGGAGATCTGACATGCTTTTTCAGTCACAAAACATGTCACAAACTCCAATACTCGGCCACCATGGTCGAACATGCAAATTTATGGAACCAGTATAATCAGTAGTCATTTTTTACATATTAGATCAGAATTGATGCAAATTATTAGCTACAATAGGTGCTTTGATAGTTTACAACCCATAAAAACAATTAAGCAAGCTCAATAATAGGCATTTTGTAGAAAATATGCATCTTAAACACAGAACCTTTATCTTTTATAGACCTGACAATACCATATGTGGTTGACTATCAGAAGCAGTGTTGCACAATAGTTTTTGACAAGACTATGTCTTGTCTATAAATTTATACTGCCGTTTTATGTTACCAGCTTAGAGGTATGAAGGAGTACATGTCGATAGTTGATATTTGGCAAGAGTATTAGGTGCCCAAATTATTTGCACATAAAAATTCCAGACTTATAGGTAGTCAGGGGATTGAGAACAGAGTCAAAATAAAATACAAAATGGTGACCCTCTTCTACAAACAGGCAAAATAGGCACCTCACCCTACCGAAGTCAGCTGGGGGAGAGTACCACCCACAGTCATTCTAAGAAGTGAACTCTGACCTTAGGACTGAACATGTTGTTTATTCTATGTTAAATAAAATTTGTAATCTAATTTTGTAAATTTGGGAGTGCTTCAAATATGACGTTAAAATGGTTTTATATTGTTACAAGTGGGATTTTTAACATTATCCAGTATAATAAAATCGTGGGACCGATAAAAATTTGACATTATATTAGGGTTGTCGTTACATCCGATGACTTTATAATCGGGTTAAACTGTATATTGTTTGGGCAAAATAAAAAAATAATTTTGGACGATACAATAGCCATGATTATTTTTTTCAAAAACGGGAAATTTTCATTACGCATAGACATAAATTCAACCTGGGCCGACACACAATGGAGAGAAATTTTGAAATTGGGTAGGTTAATTTCATCAAAAATGCATCATGGATGAAATTGTGGTCGTGGCCGGCGAAGTTTGAATGATCGCACCCAAAAGCAGTGATACCAAAGAAGATTGGAGAACGAAACCCACATCGAGCATCAAAGTGATTCCGCTTAGTAGTGAGTCTCCGAGACATAGTCTTGTCCCAAATACAGTTTTGCTGTTTTACTTGTTTCTATCTTTGTGAGTAAGGCAACCTGTTGTTCTTACATTTCATTAAGAATGGGATCCTCTAATGATGCTTCCTGTGAAGATAGCTTGCCTAAACCTGTTCAAATGGACTAATTATGCACAGATTTCAGTTTACGTGGTTGACTACTGGAAGCGGTCAGCAAGAGCCCCTACCTTATTTGCACTTAAGAACATGGAAGGCACATGAAACTTTACAATTATGATTTGAGTGTATAACTATTTTATGGTGTTAATATAATTAAAATAATTTAAAACACAAAAATAAAATATTAACAAGTACTTTGAAAAAAATGCATATTCATCATATCCAAGGAAAGAACAAATAGAAAAATTATAAATGGGAATTCTTTTTCATTTTGTATTTAAGTCAGTGTATGAATACAAAAAGACAGTTATACTTTCAATTCCTTTCTTACCACTTGCAAAATTTTAAAATAACTACTAAAATAGTTTGTAGTTTTGAGTAATAAAACTATGATTTTATTACTACAGTAGAGCCTCGAAAACTCGGCACTCGATAACCCGGCACTCCGGATAACTTGGCCACACCCTGGCAGGGAAAAATACCCTTAGATACATCATAGACAGCTTTATGCCTCAAAGTATTTTTCTGAGGTCTGTCTTATCAGGTAAATTACTGTACACAGTGTATTCATTAATTTTCATTTTCATGTAGTAAAGGCTCTATGCCTTCATAAAGGACGTACTTTTCCTTTGTTTAAGGGTATTTGGGCAGTTTATTCTCTGTTGTATTCTCAAGCAAACAATACATACAAGTACAGTACAATATTTTCTGAGGAAACACGCATACCTTTCCTTTTTTAACCCCATTCCCAATAACCCGGCATTTTCACAAACTCGGCCACCCTTCGGTCCACATTAGGCCGAGTTTTGGAGGCTCTACTGTACTATGCTTTAGCAATAAAATCATAGTTTTAGAGAGAGACTGTAATCAACTTGTATGTCTAAAATTCATCTTTGAATTTTGTATATCTTTTGTAATTTATCTAAACATTGTCTCAAAAAAATAATATGCATAGACTTTAATACTTCAACAAATTTTTATTCAGTCTGCATCAAAGTTAGCAAGAAAGTTTAACAAGAAATTGTGGTACGACTAGAAAGTGATGACATTCTAGTCATATGAAACAGAAATTTCTGGAATAGATTCTAAAATTCCCAAAATAAAATCACATTTGATATCAAATATCACCTAGCAATTGCACACAAGAGCAGCTTGAATAGTGAGTTTTAGCTCTTTTTCCATTACAGCTTCAATCAATTAATGTCTGAATGAAAAGACTAAAAGACATAGGCTCAATCAGTTTTTGAGTATGTTCATTCAAGATTTGTTCTCACAAAGGGTGATTAGCAGTTATCAGTTCAGGAATAGAGTTGTAATGTTGTACTTGCACCTTAAACATGACATAATTCATCCAGTATGTTCTCAATAGTATTTAGATTTAGTGAGTGGTCTAGCAGAGTTACATCTATGTTCTCAAAGAATTATGTTGGACTTAGATGCAGGAAATCTTGCATTGTTCTGCAGATTGTCATTATCTGTAAATTTTTTTCCTAATGCTTTCAATTAAGGGCTGAGGATCATCCAGGTTAAACTTTTTTTCATTAAAAAAAATTGTTTTTTGCCAGAAAGGACAATTTGAGAACTGCTATTGAGTGAATTAAAGACAAGATACCTTACATTAGGAGTCGGTGTTGGAGCAAGTTGCATTTCATAAATTTGAGATTTTATGAACAGACTAAGTGAAGTTTTTATGGCAGTATAGTTGTTTTTAGGGACATATTGCTTTTGACCATGTGCAGACTTTTGACTTCTAAAAACCTCATTGTGCATAAATTTGTTGATGAATTGATGTCTGTTCTGTTTCTTGAGAATTTAATGCTTAATCTCTTTAGCTGCTCATAATAATTAAACATTATCATCATATATTATGCTTAAGTAATAATAAAACAAAGTTCAGTTTATTTTAACAACTTTTATTATATTAAGAATAAATTTACATACAACCACTTTGAAAGTTCAAAATCCTTCTGCAGCTAGACATTTTTGCTAGCATCTACACTTGGCTAAATAGTCCTGGAAAATTTTTTAAAGGCTTTTGTTGATGTCTGCTTCTAAAGTCAACTTTCATTGATAGTTTATGATAATGAATATTTGATCAAGGAAGACTTAATAATGCTTATTTAATATCTTTATTCCTTGATCTTGTCTCCAAAAGCTTCTCTGTTAATTTAAGAAACAGATAAAGCTGAAGATTTCTGTGTTTAAATCACCAACAGCTGTGGAGAACGAAACCCACCTTGAGCATCAAAGTGATTCCGCTTAGTAGTGAGTCTCCGAGACATAGTCTTGTCCTAAATACAGTTTTGCCGTTTTACTTGTTTCTATCTTCTTAATGAAATGTAAGAACAACAGGTTCTTACATTTCATTAAGAATGGGATCCTCTAATGATGCAATAACAAGAACCCATAAAGACATTAAAAATAGTAACTTTCAGAACCACTTTGACAGGTGGTATGGATACAGACAAAAGTAAGTGTTAGGGCAACCGGAAAGTAATGTTGTTTTTTACATTAAAGTCAAACAAATAAATTTTTAACTTGTTTTTATTTTTAATCAATGATGTAATCACCCTCGTTATCAACAACCTTTTGTTATCTAGTGTGCATATTTTCAATGCCAGAGCAATAAAAAGCAATTAGTTTTTGGAGATGGCATTTTGGATATCATCCAAATTTTAAGATTTTTTGTCACATAGTGTTGTAGCGATCAGAATAAATGGAAATCTGTTGGTGCAATATCATAAGGCAGTATGTGGGTGAGGCAGTACCTCCCACTCCAATTTATTAATTTTTTCCAGGGTTTGTTTTGCACATTGTGGTCTTGCATTATCATGTTGCAGAATAACACCTTTTCTGTTAACAATTGCTGCACACTTTTCAATTAAAGATTGATCAACTCGATCCAATTGTTCACAGTAAAGGTCTACATTCACAGTTGGTCCACGTTTCAGCACTTCAAAATGAACAATTCCGTGAATACTCCATCAAGCACACAAAAGCACTTTTTTGGGATGTAAACCTGGCTTAGCAGTACTTTGTGGCAATTCATTCAGAGAGAGCCACTTCCTTTTGCGTTTTGGATTATCATAGAGGACCCATTTTTCATCTAGTGATCAAGCAATCAAAAAACACTTCTGTATTGTGCCATTGAAGTAATAGGTTGCATGTGGTGGATCGGTTAACTTTGTTTTCTTCGGAAGATTATGCGGGACCCAAACTTCTGCTCTGCATACTTTACCAATCTTCTGCAAATGTTCTTGGATGAACCTTGCTTGGATGACTCTTGCTTGGATGAAACTTGCTTGGATGACTTAACCAACCTTGCTTGGGAAAGGTTGGTTAAGAGTGTTTGACAGTTCCTTGATTGTCTGACATGGATTTGCTTCCACTTCCGCCCTTAACACGTCATTGTCTAAAGTCGTTGGTCTTCCTGGTTGATACGAGTCGGAAAGATCAAAATTATTGGATCTGAACTTAGAAAACCACTTTTGGCATTTACGAACGTCTAACAAACTTGGATAAACATCGCAAATGTTTTTGGTAGCAACTGTTGCGTTACTACCCTTGTGAAACTCAAAAAGCATACAATGCCGGATATGTACCTCTTCTGGTATTTGGCTGGTCATTTCACCCAAAATTGCAAAACAAATTTAAGATTTAATTATTTACAAGTAAACAAGTCACTTTAACCTTAAAACATCTTTCACACGGCTTTGAAGTACACAATGAGCTGATAAATGATAAACAAATATTGACATATGCAGAAATGACATTACTTTCCAGTTTACCTAATAGTTACAGGAGAAGTTTGTTTTGAAAATAATGCAGTGTAAGAGGTTCTGTGTTATATAATGAAACTTCTGCCATAAATTCAGTTTGCTTGACTCTATTGTGTATGTAGCATTTAACTGTGATGACACTTATTAAGTTTATTTATTCTTAGTAGATTAAGAAATTAATCTATTTTTAACATTTATGTTAAGAAAAATTGCTGATAAAACTGGTGATATGGATGATATTGATTTAAAATGATTATTTCTCTTTTTTTTATTAAAATTAAACTGATTGAAGAGATGAAATTGCTTGAAAAATATTATTTTTAATATTTGTAATATTTAATATAATGAAGATTATGATTTATAATAAGATTATTAGTGTTTCATTACTAATAATTAGTGTTATTTTTTTGATTTTAGACAATTGGTGCAGCATATGTCGCTAAGCCAGTGGAGATAAACAATAGACAGATTATTCTAGGTATCTGGGTAAGTGCATTAAGTATTACTAAAGTATTACATGTCAATAAATAAAATAGTTTTATTGTAAAGAACACAAGCAAATTTATCCACAAACACTTTCTCAATGAATTCTCTTTTAAGAAAATGAAATTTAAATTAAAGCAAGTGAAATTGATTGGGTGCATTACCTTAAACAATTCTGTATGATGACAATTTTGAGAAATTTTTCAATTCATTTTATTTCAGTTTTTATTTCAATTCAGTTTTTATGGATGATTTTGATTGGCTTAACATTTAAATATTAAATATCCTGGAATAACAGTCATTGGAAACCTTACTGATCACTGGTTATTCTGCACCAGCAGTTAACCAGTGCAGTCACACAATCATTTACAGTGGTTGACAACTGAGTTTTCCTTCATCGAAAGTCTTATATATGTAGCAACTGTAAAAGGGAGATCTAGCATGTGCATTTTCAATCATGGACATGTCACGAAAAAAGTCACAAACTTCAATACTTGACCACCTCATTATTTATATATTAGATCAGAATTGACTCAAATTATTAGCTGTGGCAGGTGCTTTGATAGTTTATCACCCACAAAAACAATTAAGCAAGCTCAATAATAGGCATTTTGTAGAAAATATGTACCTGAAACACAGGCCTTATCACATCAGGTGCTGACTGGAATAAATAGACTAGATTTTACTAAAAGTAGCCTTTAATTAACCTCAATCAAATTTTAGTATAAATGCATTTCGTATACAAAGATTACATACATTCATACAATATAAACATTAGTATCCATCAAGACCATCATAACATAAATACAGGTTACCAACACACCTGGAGAGTCAGAAAATTTGTTAAAAATTGTCAAAAAGTCAAGGAATTTGTTTCCTTGGTTTCCTTGTTGTTTTTGTTTGCTGACAGTATGGCTGCAGCAAGCTGTCTGCAGGCAGCAANTTTTTAACCCCATTCCCGATAACCCGGCATTTTCACAAACTCGGTCACCCTTCGGTCCACATTAGGCCGAGTTTTCTGGACTCTACTATATTATAAGTTTGAGAGAAAAATCTAATACTCTTAATAATCTAATGTTGATAAAAAGTTTTTGAAATATTTTAACTTTCTATCTCTTGCAATTTACACTTTCAATTTGAGGGAAAATGTTAATGAACTGATGGAAAAAAATGATAACAAAGAACCAAAAATGATAAATAACTTAATATTAATTCAAATAATATTATTTATCATTTTTCATTTTAATAATTTTGATTGCATAACAAAACGATTTCTGAAACTTTTTCCCAGTTTATTAATATTTTATAAAAGTTTGGAAAATTTATTAAAGGACAAATTTAATAAATTTATCGTTTCGTGGTGGGTCAGCGTTGCCAGATTTAGCTACTTTTTTCAGTTTGACGTAAAAAAAACACTAGGCACACTTGCAAAAAAATTTTTGTGTATTATAAACATATGCAAAATATAAATAAAAAGATAAATTTAACTACATATTTTTACTAAACTGCCACTGAAAAATTATGAATACTTTGCAGTTATACTAAATTAACTTAGTGCGGAACCAGTAGGAGGTTAGAAAATTTTATTACCAACAAAGATACGAAAGTGGGCGGTAGGTATAAAAAGATTGACTATCCCTGCTGTATATCCTTCAGAAGATAGATGAAAACAAGATTAACTTTAATGAGCACTCTTATTAGTTTTTATATTTTGAAAAAAGAATGCTTAAGTCTAGTTTAGGAAATGATTATTTATTCTACTGATTAGTTGAAAAGTTTTGAGATTATTAATATGATTCAGACAACTGGAGAGATTTCGTTGTGTAAATTATATTGTGCTTTATTGTTAAACACTGTTAAACAAAAATACCGTCGTCATCTGAGCTTTGCTATTAACCTTAATTAATCTGAAGTATTGGCAGCATCTTTATTTTTCTTTACAACTTTTCATAAATTCTGATATTTTCATTTTCTTACATTTGCCAAAGAGATCTTTAAAAATTTAATTTTTTTTATGTAGTAACTTTTAATTTAATCTATAAAAACAAAACATAGTAACAATCTTTTGGGTTCATTTAGAGCACTATCATCGACGACAATGACACCTGGTTTATAGGAAAACTAGAATAGGAAGCAAGGATAAGAAAGAAGAAAAATTATACTTATACAATTATTTTTCATTTAAAAAAATGGGTGAAAGGCACGAAACAGCATTGAAAATTTCTATATTCTAAAATTCATTTGCAAATCTGAGATAACACACATGCTTGCTTAAATAAAAAAAATATTGAATGATGGGATTTGCATTTTGTTAGAGTACATTTGTATGTACTCTAACAAAATGTCACAAGTTTATTAGAGTATGTTAGAGTACATTTATATGAAACTGAAACCAAACTTTTTCTTTAGTTCTAATACATTTAATTAATACATTTTGATCATCATAATTAATCGGGCTATTATTTTGCTGTTATTAATAATTAGATATTAAGTAATTTGGTAAGTGGCTGTAAATGGTTATATCTAGGTTTAAATACATCTGGAAATGAAGAATTGCTTGAAGATCTAGGTGGCATAACTGGCAGTGCACTGCATGGTAAGTGGAGGTTGCAGATTCAAATCCTGCTCTGGACTAGTTTTTCTTCCAGACTGTTCTAAATTATTTAATAAATTATTATAATTATTAATTTAGATAAGATGTGGCACCTAACTTCTACCTCTAGTATCAAATTATCTTGATATCTAATTATTACTTACTTAATATCTAATTATTAATAATGGCACACCAGTGGCCAAGCAGTTCCGTTCCCTGAAGACTGGGGATTCGGTCATGGGTTTGCACCTTGCCAGGGCAAGCTGGCCACGTGGAGCTTTTCAGGTTTTCTCCATGTCTGTATGCTTGAATAGGGGCCAGTTATCCTTAAAAAGACCTCCTGCAAGGCATTCCCCTAGACAAATCACCCAAGTGTTGTGTTGCCATAACTTAACAAACAAACAATAATAATAGCAAAATAATAGTCCAATTAATTGCAATGATTGTTTGCTTTAGTATCAATGCACCAGTCTTCGGGATGTTTATTGTATCAATACATTTTGCTCTCATTATTTTAATGTTTGCCATCTGTTTTTGTGGAAAAAGTGAAGTTTTGGAAATACCCACAGGTGGACACAAGGTCTCATAGACAAATTTTGCATACTTGGATCACATGTCTATTGTTGACATCAAACATTAGTGATTTAGATGTCCAGGAAGAAGAAACACCTGTAGAACAAATGCAAGCATTTTCTAAATCAAAGCAAACTTACTTATTGAAGGAAAGACAAAAAAGAGTGACTAGAAAGAGATGGTTGTTGTAAAAATTTCAGTATGCCATTATTTATGCTAGAAAACACAATGTTTGATAAGTGAAATATTTCAATCTCTCTGTCATTTTTAAACAGAACACAAAATTAAAATATTCAGTTTCCATTAAGTTTACATGTTTTATTATATCAAACTGTCTTTATTTAAGGCATATAATCTTCACAGTGATCTAATTTTCAACCCAATACCAGTGTTATATGCTTATGGAACCGGCCAACACTTTATTATGGATAAAATACAAATGTCCACCAGTAAAACCAACAATGAAAATGTCTATGAGTGATCACTTTGTCTCAGTAGTAAGAGAGCAAATGACCATGGGTGGTCATTTGGTACTCAGCATGTTAAATAGCTTTTTTTTGTTTTCTTTTTTTAATGTACTATTTGGTGTTGTTTATCTCAAAGACATATTCAACTTGGGGCTATAATTTTGCCTACTTCCATTATTCATCATTGTCTTTCAAACTAGCATTGTTACATTAAAGGATTCTAGTGTCAAGGGTATGAATGTTCTTTTGTGAGTCAAGTAAATTAAACAGTTAACCAGTTAGTCAAAATTGAATTTGACTTGAATTCAGAAATGCCTGGTATTGAATTGAGAAGTATTAGCATTTATTACTTATCAACTGATCAATCTTCTGTAATGAGAAGCTTGAACAGCTATTAATGATCATCAACTCTGCTGTTGTCAGAACTGTTACCAGAAAGGAAAAGTTCCTAAAAGGATAGGAATTCTTTAATTGGAATTTTAATCTTGTGTTTGAAACTAAGTCTTGAGGAAGTAAATATGTAGCATTGAGCCTTTGTTAGCAATAATACCAATTTGGATAAAACTACTTGGATTAATATTTTTGACAATTGTATTTATTTCAGATTCACTTAATTTTTACAAGATGAAGATTTATATTTTATTCAATATTGGATATACTGTAATTATCTATTTATATCTATAAATGTAGTGAGCATCTTTGATTTTTTTAGGATCAATTCTTGTATTTTCTAGACCTATAAAACTTATTATCTTTTTTACCTTGTAAGATGCACTTTTTCATATCTAAAATTTACCTTAAATGTAGGATGCATCCTATAAGCTAAATATGTCTTATACTATGAATAAAACTTCTGATGCGTTCAATACAGTCATGCATCGTATAAGACAAAATTACAGTATTTGAAATGACATTACCGTAATGAATGAAATTTACATAATATAATAATTCATTTAAAATTTATCGTGAGCTTTGACTGTAACAGTGTTTGTCATTGATTGATGAGAAGTGGATGTTAATTTAATCATGTTTCTTTCAACAGTCATACAAAAGTTGATTACATTAGTTAATTTGTCTTTTCCTTCCTTATCAAACTTTGATTCATTTTATTAGAAAAATAAGTCAAAGTACATAATCCATTTTATGCTGATAAATACAAATTGAAGAATTTGTGCTATACAGTATATACAGGTTAAATGTAGAGGAAAAAAAGGTAAATGTGAATTTAAAAAAATTTTGTCTGTTACTTCAAAAGCAGCCATCTCAAATACTGATTAATTTAATTTTTATTGTTTTTTTATAGAAGTAATAACTTCATTAACAATATGAAACAAATTATTAGAAATAAATTAATGAATGTAAATATTTTGTAGATAAAATTTTAATTTTTTCCTGATATAAAAATTTATGCTAATAACTGTAATATTGAATTTGGGAGGCATATTGAAGAGTTTGCTAGTTGGAAAGGTTTGTTTAAAGAGTTTTTAATTAGAGATTTACTATGTATAAGTTATGAAAATGTAGCGCATAGTATCACATTCATAGATAGCTATTTTTATAATAACAATTGTAGTAATAACTGTGGATGAAATCAATGCAGCACAATATTTTTTCACTGAAGTTTACCTATTTTTGTCTTCTGAGATCAATTTTTTGAAGTTATGTTTAAAAATGCTTACATGAGAGGAGAACTTTCTTTTCACAGTCATTACCTACATGAAAGTTGAATACATGTTTTAAAGGATTATGATCATTAGATATGTGGACTTTAACAAAGAAGAAGTGGTTGTAAAGAAAAGTACAAGATACAGATTGGTAGTATGGATAAATGTAATGGAATTTATTTTTAAAACAAATTGATGATGATAATACTCTATACTAGAATGATTTATTACATAAAATATTTGCAAAAAAATAATAAGTGGAATGATGATAAAAATAAATTCAAAACATTCCAGAACTTTTATTCACCAAACAACACTAAGAAAACCCAATACAATATATTACTAAAGTCAACCACTGCCATATGTGGTTGGCTTTAGTAATACTTTTATTCACTATCTAACTCTGAATAGATAGTGAATAAAAAACTTCTGAGAGAATATACTATATTCTCTCTAAGGAATTCATATAGTATATAGCTTTCTTCGACTTGCTGAGTAAATAGGAGTGGCAAACAATGAATAAATTAAAGTATTCTTCAACAGAATTTGAAGACTAGCAAAATTTATTTTTATCTGGTCAGTTGTATTTAATAACAGGTAATTGTAATAATTAACATTTTAAAATGACCTGATTTAGGATTATACCAAACATAGACATTGACGATAATGAATTCATGACTTAAATAGTATTTTTTGATTTGATTAATTTTAATTTCTCAATGAACAGAACTTTGAGATAGATAGTGTCATCTATTAAAAAATTTAATAATTGGGCTGCAATTTGAAAAAATTGTAGACCTGTAAATTCCCACTGTTGTCTGTCTTTCCATAATCTTGAGAACAGAGTTAGATAGATGAAAGACAAGACCAGATATGAAAATCTTAAGGGCAGGAAGCCCTAATTAACTATATACAAACTTTGATGCAAACCAGAAATTACGTTATTTCAATTCAAAAATTTTCTCCTGAAAGCAGTTAATTAATAGATGACTGGCATGATGACTTTACTGTTAACAGAAAAGTATGATATACAGGGAGAGGCAAGACACTAGTAATTTGAAGTGGAAAAGATATATTTTAAATTAAATAAATTAAAATTATGATTAAAAATTGCAATCCGGCATTGTGACAACATCACAATAAATAATTGCTTGTTAAANATGCCATAATTCTGTCTGTCTTCTTTTAATTTTACTAATTCATTGATTATAAAAAAAATATATAACTATTAATTAGAAAAAACATCAGTTAAAAAGTTGGAGAAGCAATAGTGCATGTGTGTAGTAAGTTATGTTTATGTTTTATTTTGTTAATGTGACATACCATAAGAGACACAAGGGTCAGGGAATTTGTACAAAGTTGGTCAGGAGGGTCATGAAATTTAAAACAAAACTTTGAGTAGGAACCTTGTAAATAGTAAACCAAGACTAAAACCTTTTCTGTATATATACAGTGCACTGTTTACATAATATAACTAATACATCACAATATACTAAAACCAAACATACTGACTATCATAATATGTGTTGTGCAATACTAACTATACTACTGACTATCATAATAAGTGTTGTGCAATAATTTTTCTCATCCCCATGAGTGAGACAACCTATTATTCTTAAATGACATTGAGAATGGGGTCATCTTATGATGCTTCCTGTGAAGATAGCTTGCCTAAACCTGTTCAGATGGACTAATTATGTACAGATTTTGGCTTAGATGGTTGACTACTGGAGTGGTTGGCAAGAGGAGCCCTACCCTAAATAAATCTTAGAAATATTAAAATAAAATTTAACACAGTATAGTGCTTCTTAGTAAATTGTAAACTGAATTTATATATTTAAAATATGAATATTTTAAATATTAAGTATTATTTATGAAAATTGAATGTGTGTAAATTTTTCAGGATACGGCATTNTGTGACAACGTCACAATAAATAATTGCTTGTTAAATTAATAATTTAGAATTAAAATGGTTTATAAAATATCAAAATTATTAGTAATAAATTTGTTTGTTTAAATTATTAAATTGTTTTAACAGATGATAATTTTAGTCTGACTAAAGTAAAACATTTTTCTAATCAAGAAATTTATTGACAAAATCAAAATTAATGAAAAAATTATTCAGAATTTTATATTGATAATTTTACTGAGAGAGAGAAGGGGAAAAATTTATAGAAATAACTGCTTTCACACATTTTACATGCATATCACCCAATCTTCTCTCATATGTAATAATAAGTGGATTCAGCTCAAGATTTATTAAAGTATATGAAAGGATATTAATTTTGCTATGTATTTTCTCTTTTATCCATTCTTATATACTGTATATGTATATGTATATATATATATATATCTGATCATGCTGCATAGTATCAAAATTGCCACTTGGTGATATTTTTATTAAAGTGGTGATAAAAACTAGTCTGCTTATTTCACCATTCAGTATTAAATTGAATCACAAAGCATACTTCAGGAAAAACAGCAGAATATCAAGCTCCTGTGCAGTGGGAGTCTGGTGCACCACATAACTAACAATGTCATAATGTCATGCAGCAAGTCCAGACAGGAAAGCAGGAAGTGACATTGAGAACCAAAGAGCAATTTTTGTACAATGCTGCCCAGCGTTTCCAGATTTATGATTTTTTTGGAATGGTATTTTTTTATTTTTTTTTTATTCTGATCTTTTATCATTAGACTAAAGCATAAAAATTTTGACATGACAGAACATATGAAATACTATTTAAGGTCTGTGATCAAATGTGTTATTTTGTATTTCCAGTTTGGGGATTTTTTATTGACTGACAGAAAGTTTGGAAAATTTTTTTTTTTCAGTAGACTAAAGCATAAAGAGTTTGACATGACAGAACATATGAAATACTGTTTAAGCATGCTGATCAAATGTGTTATTTGGAATTATTCAAAAATGATTCTTATTTCTATCTGACAGCTTAACATGTTACTGTTGCATTCCAAGCTCCAAACTAAGGCTACCAGCACTTTCATTAATAAGTAAGTAAAACTGGTAGCGAAAAATATTTCAAACTGTCATTGGAGAATCGATTTCCCTCAAGAGTGGCCTGTTTGGATATATTTATTTAATCTACAAGAATTTTCAAATATGATTTCTTAATTTGTATTGTTAAATTATTAAGATACTAAGTTTCAAATTATAGATAAGTATGTGTGTGTGTGTGTACTGTATATATGTATATATATATATATATATATATACAGTGG